>NC_080378.1:85465432-85677661 GCF_014773155.1 Arachis stenosperma | reverse complement strand
GTGGGGTCTCTTGTTTGCTCCATCCTTTTCTTAGTGATGGGCTTATCCTCATCAATGAGGATGTCTCCTTCTATGTCCACTCCAACTGAATAACAAGGTGACAAATAAGATGAGGAAAGGCTAACCTTGCCAGGTAGAGGACTGTCCGCCACCTATAGAGTTCTTGGGCTATAACCTCATGAACTTCCACTTCCTCTCCAATCATGATACTATGAATCATAATGGCCCGGTCTATAGTAACTTCGGACCAGTTGCTAGTGGGAATGATTGAGTGTTGGATAAACTCCAGCCATCCTCTAGCCACGGGCTTGAGGTCATGCCTTCTCAATTGAACCGGCTTCCCTCTTGAATCTCTCTTCCATTGGGCACCCTCTTCACAAATGTCTATGAGGACTTGGTCCAACCTTTGATCAAAGTTGACCCTTCTAGTGTAAGGATGTTCATCTCCTTGCATCATGGGCAAGTTGAATGCCAACCTTACATTTTCCGGACTAAAATCTAAGTATTTCCCCCGAACCATTGTAAGCCAATTCTTTGGATCCGTTCACACTTTGATCATGTTCTTGGTGATCCATGCATTGGCATAGAACTCTTGAACCATTAAGATTCCGACTTGTTGAATGGGGTTTGTAAGAACTTCCCAACCTCTTCTTCGGATCTCATGTCGGATCTCCGGATATTCACTCTTTTTGAGTTTGAAAGGGACCTCGGGATCACCTTCTTCAAGGCCACAACTTCATAGAAGTGGTCTTGATGCACCCTTGAAATGAATCTCTCCATCTCCCATGACTCGGAGGTGAAAGCTTTGCCTTCCCTTCCTTTCCTCTTTTTAGAGGTTTCTCCGACCTTAGATGCCATAAGGTTATGGAAAAACAAAAAGCAATGCTTTTACCACACCAAACTTAAAAGGTTTTGCTCGTCCTCAAGCAAAAGAAGAAAGAAGAGAGTAGAAGAAGAAGAAATGGAGGAGAGGGAATGGCTTTGTTCGGCCAAGAAGAGTAGTGTTTAGGGTGTGTGAAAATGAAGGAGTGAAAATGGGTTTATATAGGGTGAAGAGAGGGGTAGGTTCGGCCATTATGGGTGGTTTGGGAGGGAAAGTGGTTTAATTTGAATGGTGAGGTAGGTGGGGTTTTATGAAGGATGGATGTGAGTGGTGAAGAGAAAGATGGGATTTGATAGGTGAAGGGTTTTTGGGGAAGAGTGAGGGTGGTGGGGTAGGTGAGGATCCTGTGGGGTCCACAGATCCTGAGGTGTCAAGGAAAAGGCATCCCTGCACCAAGTGGCGTGCAAAAATGCATTCTGTGCCAATTCTGGCGTTAAACGCCGGGCTGGTGCCCATTTCTGGCGTTTAACGCCAGCTTCTTACCCTTTTCTGGCGTTTAACGCCAGTCTGGTGCCCCTTTCTGGCGTTAAACGCCCAGAATGGTGCTAGACTGGGCGTTAAACGCCCAACTGCTACCCTTACTGGCGTTTAAACGCCAGCAAGATCTTCCTCCAGGGTGTGCTATTTTTCTTCCTGTTTTTATTCTGTTTTTGCTTTTTCAATTTGTTTTGTGACTTCTCATGATCATCAACCTACAGAAAACATAAAATAACAAAGAAAAATAGATAAAATATAACATTGGGTTGCCTCCCAACAAGCGCTTCTTTAATATCAGTTGCTTGATAGAGGGCTCTCATGGAGCCTCACGGATGCTCATAGCAATGTTGGAACCTCCCAACACCAAACTTAGAATTTGAATGTGGGGGTTCTGTTTGGCTCTGTTTTGAGAGAAGCTCTTCATGCTTCCTCTCTTTGGTGACAGAGGGATATCCTTGAGCCTTAAACACAAAGGATTCTTCATTCACTTGAATGATCAATTCTCTTCTGTCCACATCAATCACAGCCTTTGCTGTGGCTAGGAAGGGTCTGCCAAGGATGATGGATTCATCCTTGCACTTCCCAGTCTCTAGGATTATAAAATCAGTAGGGATGTAATGGTCTTCAACTTTTACCAGAACATTCTCTACAAGTCCATAGGCTTGTTTCTTTGAATTATCTGCCATCTCTAGTGAGATTCTTGCAGCTTGTACCTCAGAGATCCCTAGCTTCTCCATTACAGAGAGAGGCATGAGGTTTACACTTGACCCTAAGTCACACAGAGCCTTCTTGAAGGTCATGGTGCCTATGGTACAAGGTATTGAAAACTTCCCAGGATCTTGTCTCTTTTGAGGTAATTTCTGCCTAGTCAAGTCATCCAATTCTTTGGTGAGCAAAGGGGGTTCGTCCTCCCAAGTCTTATTACCAAATAACTTGCTCCAAGGTATTTAGCGATTTGCTCTTCAGTGACATACTCATCCTCTTCAGAGGAAGAATACTCATCAGAGCTCATGAATGGCAGAAGTAAATCCAATGGAATCTTTATGGTCTCAATGTGAGCCTCAGATTCCCATGGTTCCTCATTAGGGAACTCATTGGAGGCCAGTGGACGTCCATTGAGGTCTTCCTCAGTGGCGTTCACTGCCTCTCCTTCCTCTCCAAATTCGGCCATGTTGATGGCCTTGCACTCTCCTTTTGGATTTTCTTCTGTATTGCTTGGGAGAGTACTAGGAGGGAGTTCAGTAATTTTCTTGCTCAGCTGTCCCACTTGTGCCTCCAAATTCCTAATGGAGGACCTTGTTTCAGTCATGAAACTTTGAGTGGTTTTGATTAGATCAGAGACCATGGTTGCTAAGTCAGAGTGGTTCTGCTTAGAATTCCCTGTCTGATGCTGAGAAGATGATGGAAAAGGCTTGCCATTGCTAAACCTGTTCCTTCCACCATTATTGTTGTTGAAACCTTGTTGAGGTCTCTGTTGATCCTTCCATGAGAAATTTGGATGATTTCTCCATGAAGAATTATAGGTGTTTCCATAGGGTTCTCCCATGTAATTCACCTCTTCCATTGAAGGGTTCTCAGGATCATAAGCTTCTCTTTCAGATGAAGCATCCCTAGTACTGCCTGGTGCAGCTAGCATTCCAGACAGACTTTGAGAGATCATATTGACTTGTTGGGTCAATATTTTGTTCTGAGCCAATATGGCATTCAGAGTATCAATCTCAAGAACTCCTTTCTTCTGACTTGTCCCATTGTTCATAGGATTCCTTTCAGAAGTGTACATGAATTGGTTATTTGCAACCATTTCAATTAGTTCTTGAGCTTCTGTAGGCGTCTTCTTCAGATGAAGAGATCCTCCAGCAGAGCTATCCAAAGACATCTTGGATAGTTCAGATAGACCATCATAGAAAATACCTATGATGCTCCATTCAGAAAGCATGTCAGAAGGACATTTTTTGATCAATTGTTTGTATCTTTCCCAAGCTTCATAGAGGGATTCACCTTCCTTCTGTCTGAAGGTTTGGACTTCCACTCTAAGCTTACTCAATTTTTGAGGTGGAAGAACTTTGCCAGAAGGCATTGACTAGCTTTTCCCAAGAGTTCAGGCTTTCTTTAGGTTGTGAGTCCAACCATGTCCTAACTCTGTCTCTTACAGCAAAAGGAAATAGCATAAGTCTGTAGACCTCAGGGTCAACCCCATTAGTCTTGACAGTGTCACAGATTTGCAAGAATTCAGCTAAAAACTGATGAGGATCTTCCAGTGGAAGTCCATGGAACTTGCAATTCTGTTGCATTAGAGAAACTAATTGAGGCTTAAGCTCAAAGTTGTTTGCTCCAATGGCAGGGATAGAGATGCTTCTCCCATAGAAGTCGGGAGTAGGTGCAGTAAAGTCACCCAGCACCTTCCTTGCATTGTTGGCATTGTTATTGTTTTCGGCTGCCATGGGTTCTTCTTCTTTGAAGAATTCTGTTAGGTCCTCTTCAAAGAGTTGTGCCTTAGCTTCTCTTAGCTTCCGCTTCAAGGTCCTTTCAGGTTCAGGGTCAGCCTCAACAAGAATGCTTTTGTCTTTACTCCTGCTCATATGAAAGAGAAGAGAACAAGAGAATATGGAATCCTCTATGTCACAGTATAGAGATTCCTTGAGGTGTCAGAGGAAAAGAAAAATAGAAGGAAAAGGTAGAAGAATTCGAACTTAGTGAGATAGAGTTCGAATTGTGCATTGAGGAGGAGTGGTACTCCATAAATAGAAGGATGTGAGAAGAGGGGAAGAGGTTTTTCGAAAATTAAGTAAAAGATTTAAAAACATTTTGAAAAACACTAATTGATTTTCGAAAACCAAGAATGGAAAAGAAATCAAGTGATTTTTGAAAAAGATTTTGAAATTAGAAATAAAAAAAAGATATGATTGAAAACTATTTTGAAAAAGATATGATTTGAAAAACAATTTAAAAAGATTTGATTTTAAAAATTAATGACTTGCCTAACAAGAAAAGATATGATTCAAACATTAAACCTGTTCATACCCTGACCGAGCTCTCCAAACTCGGTAAAGCTGATAGAAGGCCCGACCTCGACCCAAGGCCCACGTTCGAGGTCGGACCTCGGACAAACAGGCCAAAGAAAGGCCCATCAGAAGGAACTAAGCCCAAAACCTAAAGGCCGAAAGGGCCTGGGAAAGGCGGTTCCGCAAAGATAGAGATGAATCTCCCAAAAGATAAGATAAGATAAGAATATCTTATCCAGGGATGATCGCAGCCAACTACTATAAATACACTGGAGCACCCAGGTATAACTCATACTCTAATTCTACTTGATATCTGCTTGGACCCATGCTAACTTAAGCATCGGAGTGTCATTGCAGGTACAACCCCCCGCCGTTCAGCACAACCAGCTCGGGTCACAGACCCCCACCTCGGGCCTTGCCAGAAGACCGAGCTACACGTTTCAGGTAACCTCGGAACATTGGCGCCGTTGCCGGGGACCTGGAAGTCATCCCTTTACCATGGCGGACGACCCTCCCAACAATAACCACGCTACATCAGAACAAGAAGAGGAAGTTGACACCGGAGAACGGCCGGACAGCCCTCTATCACCACGCACTCCAGGAGGAAACAAAAGAATCGCCCAAAGACATCACCCCCAGACAAAGATCCACAAATCCCGAAAGAGAAAAAGTTCGGAGATTCTGGAAACAGTTCGGGCACAACAAAGCCGGCTGAGACAACTCGAAGAGGACGTAAAGAAGCAGAAGGAAACTGAACAGGATCTGAGAAGGGAAGCTCGCAAACGCAGAAAATTGGAAGAAAAACTGCGGAAGATAGAGGCCAACCTAAAAGATCGACGGAACACGGCACCACTCCCGAAGCAACCATGATCCCTTCACACAAGAGATCATGAAAGAGAAGGTACCGCGAAACTTCAAACCACCAGATATGGACCTCTACGACGGCACCACCGATCCAAGTCATCACCTCAGCAATTTCAGAAGCAGAATGTACTTAGTCGACGCCTCCGACGCGATTCGATGCAAAGCCTTCCCCACCACTCTCACTAAGTCAGCCATGAAGTGGTTCGACAACCTGCCACCAGGATCAATCTCCAGCTTTGAAGACCTGACCAAATTCTTAACAAGGTTCTCTATTCAAAAGGACAAGGCAAAACATGCCCCCAGCCTACTCGGGATCAAACAAGGCAACCAAGAAACTCTCAGAGTACATGGAGCGATTCAACAAGGCCTGCCTGGACATACAACACTTGCCCACGGAAGCAGCCATCATGGGACTAGCAAACGGCCTAAAAGAAGGACCGTTTAGCCAATCCCTATCCAAAAGATACCCGACCTCCTTATACGAAGTACAAGAACGGGCAGGAAATATATCAACATGGAAGAAACTCCCAGCTGAGAGACTCTTCCAGGAAGGAGTCAACCTACCCGCCCCGAGATCGAGATCGGGAACAGAAAAAGAAAGAAGAATCCAACTCGGACAAGCCACGAAAATACCACAGCTACACTCCCCTCCGAGTCTCCCTGGTAGACGTCTACAGAGAAGTATGCCACACCGAGAAGATCCCACCACCCAAACCTCTGAAGCACAAGAGAGCAGAAGAGATCGGTCCGAGTACTGCGAATATCACAGACTCTACGGCCACTCTACTAACGACTGCCACGACTTAAAGAATGTTATAGAAAAGCTAGCCAGAGAGGGAAAACTCGACAGATACATAGCTGAGAAAGGAGAAGAAACCAGAAAGAGAAGACGGGGAGATAACGAAGATCGGGCCGAGCAAACACGAACCCCGCGAACTCCTGAAAGGCACATACACATGATAAACGGAGGTTTCGCAGGGGAGGGACATCCAAATCCTCACGGAAGAGACACCTCAAAGAAGTCTACCATGTCCGAGAAGACAGCCCCTTACCCGAGTTACCTACTATCTCATTTACCCGAGAAGATGCTCTTGGAATAATACCCGGACACGACGACCCTATGGTGATCACCATCATCCTAGCCAACGCCAACTTACATCGAACCCTGATCGACCAAGGAAGCTCAGCAGATATCCTGTTCAAAGCAGCCTTCGACAAGCTCGGACTCGAAGAAAAAGAGCTAAAAGCCTATCCCACTGACCTGTTTGGACTAGGAGATACCCCGATCCGCCCCTTGGGATACATCTCATTACACACTACCTTTGGAAAAGGCGAGCAAACCAAAACACTAAGCATCGACTACATTGTAGTCGACGTCACTTCAGCATACAATGCCCTCATCGGACGACCAACCCTAAACAGACTAGCGGCTATAGTCTCGACCCCACACCTCTGTATGAAGTTCCCTACCGCAAAGGGAATCGCTACCCTAAAAGGCGACCAAAACTAGCACGACGATGCTACAACGAAAGCCTGAGCCTAAAAGGGAAAGAGGTCAACACAATAGAACTCGGGCGAGTCCAAGCCCGAGAAGATCTTCGGCCACAACCAGAAGGAGAGACCGAAAAGATCCAGATCGGAACACCCCGAGAAAGTAACAAACATAGGGGCAAACCTCGAAGCAGGCCTAAAGGAGGAACTCACAACCCTCTTAAGGGAGAATTCCGACCTCTTCGCCTGGAAAGCCTCCGATATATCAGGCATAAGCCCGACCTGATGTGCCATAAGCTATCAGTATACCCGGGATCCCGACCTGTCCAACAAAGACGCAGGAAGCTCGGGCCCGAACGCATGCAAGCAATAGAAGAACAAGTGCAAGCACTACTAGATGCAGGGTTCATTAGGGAAGTAAAGTACCCCCTATGGCTCGCAAACGTGGTCCTAGTGAAGAAGCCCAATGGAAAATGGAGGATGTGCGTCGACTACACGGATCTCAACAAAGCCTGCCCCAAAGATCCATATCCACTACCGAACATCGACGCCTTAGTCGATGCCGCTTCGGGCTACAGATACCTCTCCTTCATGGATGCATACTCGGGATACAATCAAATCCCGATGTATGGACCCGACCAAGAAAAGACCTCGTTCATAACCCCAAGGGCAAACTACTGCTACGTAGTAAGCCCTTCGGGCTGAAGAACGCAGGGGCAACCTACCAGAGGCTAATGAACAAAGTGTTCTCAGAACACATCGGGCTACAGCTAGAGGTGTACGTCGACGACATGCTAGTAAAGACACAAGAAGACAGAAACTTGGTCGCCGACCTCAGCAGTATCTTCGACACCCTCCGGAAACACAACATAAGACTTAACCCGACAAAGTGCACCTTCGCCGCAGAAGCCGGGAAGTTCTTAGGCTTCATGCTGACTCAGAGAGGCATCGAAGCAAACCCGGACAAATGCCAAGCAATACTCAATATGAAAAGCCCGACGTGTGTCAAAGAAGTACAACAACTAAATGGGAGACTAGCCGCCCTATCAAGATTCTTAGCAGGATCAGCGATAAGATCACTCCCTCTCTACTCACTCCTAAAGAAAGGGAAACCCTTCTCTTGGACCCCGGAATGCGAAAAGGCCTTCCAAGAATTCAAGGAATTCCTCGGGCAGCCACCAATCTTAACCCGACCTCTAAAAGGGGAAGAGCTCGTACTATACCTGTCGGTCGGACATCGGGCAGTCGCCTCGGCACTAATACGAGAAAATGAGGAGGGCAACACCCCATATACTTCGTAAGCAAAGCACTACAAGGGCCGAATTAAACTATCAGAAAATAGAGAAATTCGCCTATGCACTAGTGTTCACAACTCGGAGACTCCGCCCCTACTTTCAAGCCCACACCATCAAAATCCGGACAAACCAACCCATGAGACACATCCTACAAAAGACAGACATGGCAGGACGAATCCTACAATGGGCGGTGGAATTGTCCGAGTTCGACCTCCACTATGAAGCCCGGACTGCCATAAAATCTCAATACCTAGCCGACTTCGTCGCAGAATACACTGAGACCCCGGGAACCCCACTCTCATGGAATCTGTATGTCGACGGATCCTCAAACAAAACAGGAAGCGGGGCCGGTGTTATACTCGAAAGCGATCAAGGAACACGGATTGAGCTATCCCTAAAATTCGAGTTCCAGGCCTCAAATAACCAAGCCGAATACGAAGCCCTACTAGCGGGACTAAAACTAGCCGAAGAGGTCAGAGCAAAGAGGATCACGATCTTCAGCGACTCCCAGGTCGTCACATCACAAGTAAATGGAAGCTGCCAGGCCAAAGACCCTACTATGAAAAATACCTGGACCAAACACAGGCGCAATTACGACACTTCCCGGAAATACAAATCCAGCACATACCCCGGGAGCAAAATGCCCGGGCAGACGCCCTCTCAAAACTTGCTAGCACCAAGCCCGGAGGGAACAACAGAAGTCTCCTCCAAGAAACTCTACAATCCCCCTCCGTGTTAAGGGAGGAAGAAATACTAAATATATCCGGGCAACAACAAGGATGGATAACCCCCATACTCAACTATCTGAAATCGGGAACTCTCCCCGCCGAAAGAAAAGAAGCTAAAAGGCTTACAAAAGACGCCCAGAACTACACGTTAATCCACGACGTATTATACAGAAGAGGATTCTCAAACCCCCTCCTGAGGTGCGTCCCGACCACAGAAACAAAGAGCGTCCTCGAAGAAGTCCACAAAGGCATGTGTGGGAACCATCTCGAGCCCGGGCCCTGTCCAAGAAAATAGTCAGAGCCGGGTTCTACTGGCCGACCTTGCAAAGAGACGCGGCAGAGTTTGTGAAAATATGCCCCCCCTGCCAAAAAAACGCCAATTTTCACAAAGCACCGCCCGAAGACCTCATAAGCATCACCGCACCATGGCCCTTCGCAAAGTGGGGACTCGACCTACTCGGCCCATTCCCACAAGGACCGGGGCAAGTCAAGTACCTCATAGTAGGGTCGACTACTTCACAAAGTGGATCGAGGCTGAACCCTTAGCCACTATTACGGCTCAGAAAAGCCGTAAATTCCTATACAAAAACATTGTCACGAGGTTCGGAGTCCCCTACTCCATCACAACAGACAATGGAACACAGTTCACAGACACAAGTTTTCAGAACTTGGTGGCCGAGCTAAAAATCAAACAGCAGTTCACATCGGTCGAACACCCGCAAGCCAATGGACAAGCAGAGGCCGCAAATAAAGTCATCTTGGCCGGGTTAAAACGAAGACTCCAAGAGGCCAAAGGGGCATGGGCCGATGAACTCCCCCAGGTATTATGGGCATATCGGACAACCCCGCACTCTACAACAGGAGAATCCCCATTCCGACTAGCCTACGGAATGGAGGCAATGATTCCCGTCGAAATAGACGAAGGATCACCCAGAACCATCTTCTACAACGAAGGAGGCAACCCCCAGGCACAAAGGGAAGAACTCGACCTCCTACCCGAGGTCCGAGAAAGAGCCCGAATCAGAGAAGAAGTCTTAAAACGACGAACGGCCCTCAGATATAACCGAAAGGTGATAAAACGAAGCTTCTCCACTCACGACCTGATTTTAATCCGAAACGACATCGGAACACAAAATCGGGAGAAGGAAAGCTAGCCGCAAATTGGAAGGGGCCCTACAAAGTAACAGAAGTCTTAGGGACAGGCTACTACAAGATATCCGACCTAGAAGGCAATGAGCTGCCCAGAACCTGGCACGCCTGTAACCTAAGACGATACTACAGCTAGAAAAACTTAACCCGAGGTGTACTCTTTTTCCCCACGAGGGTTTTTTAATGAGACACCCGGTTAAGTAGGACACCCGACCTAGTCAAAAGGGTAAACACTTTGTACATATTCTTCTTTTTAATACTAATCAAATTTCTTTATTTTCTCTTTCTCGTTATAAAGCATATCCTAAAAAGTACCCCACCAAGGCGCATTAATTTATGCTCGGCAAAACGCAAAAATCATTTGCCAAAGGCCATACGAGTCCGCAAAGATGAAGCGACGAGGTTCAAATTAATGTGAGAAGTTATAAAGTAACTCTGAAATGGCTCAAAAAGCCAAATAGAAAAGAAGTTACAAAAATAACTTAAAAAGGCCGACCAAACAACGAAGTCGGACCTGACCAAAGGGGTACTCAAGGATCCCGATGTCCGAGAATAAACTCGGACCCAAGAAAGAAGCTGGCAAAGAACCAGGACTACGAGAAAGTCAAGGCGCTAGCTAAAAAGTTGTTACCCAAAAACAACTAAAAAGCAAAAAGCGAGAAAGTCAAGGCGCTAGCTAAAAAGTTGTTACCCAAAAACAACTAAAAAGCAAAAAGCGAGAAAGTCAAGGCGCTAGCTAAAAAGTTGTTACCCAAAAACAACTAAAAAGCAAAAAGCGAGAAAGTCAAGGCGCTAGCTAAAAAGTTGTTACCCAAAAACAACTAAAAAGCAAAAAGCGAGAAAGTCAATGCGCTAGCTAAAAAGTTGTTACCCAAAACAACTAAAAGCAAAAAGCGAGAAAGTCAAGGCGCTAGCTAAAAAGTTGTTACCCAAAAACAACTAAAAAGCAAAAGCGAGAAAGTCAAGGCGCTAGCTAAAAGGTTGTTACCCAAAAACAACTAAAAGCAAAAAGCGAGAAAGTCAAGGCGCTAGCTAAAAAGTTGTTACCCAAAAACAACTAAAAAGCAAAAAGCGAGAAGTCAAAGCGCTAGCTAAAAAGTTGTTACCCAAAAACAACTAAAAAAGCAAAAAGCGAGAAGTCAAAACGCTAGCTAAAAAGTTGTTACCCGAGAACAACTAAAAAGCATAAAAGCGGAACGAGACAATCGAAACACAAAGCATGGCATAATAAAGCTACAAGAGTAGCTAAAATAGCAGAACAGGTGTCCAAAATGTTTGCAGAAAACATCCAAAAAACAAAAAGCCCAGGTCGGGCAAAGCACAAAAAGTACAAAAATTACAGAGGATCAAGGCCCTTTCCAGACTCCGCATCAACACCTGGCTGAAACATGGATATCGGGACTGCAGGAACAGCACCATCGCTTGGAACCTCCATACCAACTCTATCCTCGGCCAAAGGTGAAGTCGGGTTCATGACCGGAGCCTCGGGGTCGGACACCGGAGCCTTGGGGTCGGACATCGGAACCTCATCCTCAACAGGGGCAGGAACAATCTTCCCCTCCACAACCATGTTATCCGTACTGAACAAACTGAGATCCAATTCGGGAGCAAGAACCCGGACCTGATCCCTCAAATTCACAAACATAGCATCCATACCCTTGGCCACATTATCTTCCAGCTCATAAAAGTCATCCCGAGCAGATTGCAGCTTCTCCTTCGTCTCCACAAGCTCAGCATACAGCTTGGTATAGTTCTCCGTCGCCACCCTCGCCATCTCCTCAGACGTCTTCGCCACCGCCACAGCCGCGGTAGCCCTAGTCTTCTCTTCCTCCAAAGACTCCTCCAGCTCGGCAATCCTAGCATCCTTCAGCTGACTAACCTTATCAAGCTCGGACCGGGCCTTCTCAAGTCGGGAGCTGGTCGCCCCAAGGGGAGCTTTCTTAAACTCCCGAGTAATGGCGGCATGAAGGCTAGCCATCCGAACACAACTCCGCGCCATATACTGAAAGTGATGCTCCATGGACGCATCATCAGTAGAAATAAAAGTCTGAGGAAGAATGTGCTGCTCAACCCAACCGAGAGCATCGAAATCCTTGTCATTGAAACCAGCAGGCTCTCGGGAAGTCTTCTGTTTCTTGGGGGAGGACCCGAGGTCGAGGTCGGGGAAAGCTGACCGGGTCCGGAGATCGGAGGATCCTGAGTTATAGCTCGGAACTGAGGGACCGGAATGGTCTTCGACCGAGTCTGAACACCAATTGTAGTCTTCTGCGGAGAAGGTCGGGGAGAAGCTTCAGCCTCGATATTCCGAGATGCCGCAGATTTCTTCGCTCGACGGAGAAACTTCATAGAATCAGCCTGAGAAGACATCTCTGCAGAAACGAAACAAAGAGGTTATCAAACAGAAAGATCAAAACAAAGTCAAAATATGAAAATGAAATCTCAAAAAGAGGTCGGGAACTACCTAACTCGGAACGGAGAAGGCTTGGATCTCCCAACATTTTCTTCGTATCCAAGTGAGGTGCCCGACCCCATAGACTGCTCAACACACCAACGAAAGTCTGTTCCACCTCATCTAGACTCTCGAAGGTGTACTTAACCGACACCACACTCTCTTGCCAACAAAGAGGAACGAAGGCTCCCCACTCTCATCTAAGAAAAAAGGTCGGACATCTCCAACAGCCCGGACTTTGAAGTAATAGTTTTTGAAATCGTGAAACGACTCATCATACAAAGTGCAAAATTTCCTACCCTGGTTAGCCCTAAACGAAACCCAGGACACCTTCCCAGCACCCGACCCCGGCTTCGTCAGTACAAACAGATAAGAAAAAAGAGAAACAGAAGGGGAGACGCCTAAAATCTGACACAAAAGTTGGAAAAGCTTTAAAAACGCCCAAGAGTTCGGATGGAGTTGTGTAGGGGCAAGGTTACAAGACCAAAGGACCTCGGATTCCAGGTCGGTGAAAGGAAGACGGACACCTAGCTTGGAGAAGAAACAATCATAAGCATAGAAGAAAAGTTTCTCGGAACTCTCTAACGGCGGAAAACATACCCTCTCCTCGGACTCCGGGGCTGCTAACTCGTAATCCCGCTCAGACTCCCTGTTCTCACAAATACTACACTCCCTACGGAACCTAATCAGATACTCAGAATCTACAACAGACGGGACCCTTAAAGGAGCAGGATCTACCCAACCTAGACCACTCGGAATCTTGGTCGACATTGCTTGAAACACCTTTCGAGACATAAAAAAATCTTGCCTACAAAGAAAGAATACAACAGCAAGACAAAAATCACACAAAGGCAGAAAAACCAAATTCAACAAAACAAAAGAAAGCAAAGTTCTTTTACAAACAAGAAGGCAGCAACTCGAATAACAAAAATGGATCGGAGAAAAGAGTCCCCCCACACACACATACAAAGCAATAGCGGCGCCTCTTTTCGGGGCAACCCGGGCATAGAAGATATCAGAAAAAAGAAGCGTACGAAGAATAAAAGCAAAAAAAGCAAACCTGGAAAAGAAGAAAGCGACGAGCTCCGACGAAAGGAAAAACGGCGGCGCAGAAAAGAACTCTGAAAAAATGCACAAAAAATGGAAGACGAAGAACAGAGAGAAAGAAGAGAAGATGCTCGAAAAGAAGTGATGAATAAACAAAGAAAAATGAAGAAAGGGGCAAATAAATAAAGCCTCCACAGAGCGCCGCACGGAAATCGAGGAAGAAACGGTAACAAGCAATAAATGCTGAAACGACCGTTTTCAAATTTTGAAAAACTACTATGCCCGAGCTCGACCTTCCGAAAAAAGACGAACTCGGGCAGGGGCACTGTTCATACCCTGACCGAGCTCTCCAAACTCGGTAAAGCTGATAGAAGGCCCGACCTCGACCCAAGGCCCACGTTCGAGGTCGGACCTCGGACAAACAGGCCAAAGAAAGGCCCATCAGAAGGAACTAAGCCCAAAACCTAAAGGCCGAAAGGGCCTGGGAAAGGCGGTTCCGCAAAGATAGAGATGAATCTCCCAAAAGATAAGATAAGATAAGAATATCTTATCCAGGGATGATCGCAGCCAACTACTATAAATACACTGGAGCACCCAGGTATAACTCATACTCTAATTCTACTTGATATCTGCTTGGACCCATGCTAACTTAAGCATCGGAGTGTCATTGCAGGTACAACCCCCCGCCGTTCAGCACAACCAGCTCGGGTCACAGACCCCCCACCTCGGGCCTTGCCAGAAGACCGAGCTACACGTTTCAGGTAACCCTCGGAACAAAACCTTTCTCAACAGAAAAGGCAACATACTTGAATTGTTCAATCAAATCATTAATTGTTAGCAAGTATCTTTGAAAAAGGAGAGAAATTGATTTTGAAAACATTTGATTGAAAAGATTTGATTTGAAAAAGATTTGATTTTGAAAAACTTTGAAAACTTGAAAAAAAATTTGCATTAAAAACAGAATCTTCCCTCTTGTGCCATCCTGGCGTTAAACGCCCAGAATGGTGCACATTCTGGCGTTTAACGCCCAATGCTCTATCTTTTTGGGCGTTAAACGCCCAACCAGGCACCCTGGCTGGCGTTTAAACGCCAGTCTGTCCTTCTTCACTGGGCGTTTTGAACGCCCAGCTTTTTCTGTGTAATTCCTCTGCTGCATGTACTGAATCTTCAGTTCCCTGTACTATTGACTTGAAAATAGAACCAAGATCATATAAACAATGCATGCAAGACACCAAACTTAAAATGAGACACTAGACTCAACAAGAAACATAAAATATTTTTGGTTTTTATGATTTTGTAATTTTTTTGATTTTTTGAAAATTAAGTGAAAAAGAAAATAAAGGTATCAAAATTCTTAATGAGAATTCCAGGAATCATGCAATGTTAGTCTAAAGCTTCAGTCTAAAGGAATTAGACATGGATAGCCAAGCTTCAGCAGTACATTGCATTCAAGAGCTAAATTGATGAGAATCAATCAGCTTTGGTGATGATAAGAGCATTACCTTGAAACACTAGAATTCATTCTTAAGAACTCTGAAAAATACCTAATCTAAGCAACAAGATGAACCGTCAGTTGTCCATACTCGAAACAATCCCCGGCAACGGCGCCAAAAACTTGGTGCACGAAATTGTGATCACTACTTTTCACAACTCAAATAATCCCTAGTAATGGCCCCAAAGACTTGGTGCTCAATACCATGGCATAAACACAACTTCGCACAACTAACCAGCAAGTGCACTAGGTCGTCCAAGTAATAAACCTTACGCGAGTAAGGGTCGATCCCACAGAGATTGCTGGTATGAAGCAAGCTATGGTCACCTTGTAAATCTCAGTCAGGCAGACTCAAATGGTTATGGGTGATATATGAATAAAACATAAAGATAAAGATAGAGATACTTATGTAATTCATTGGTAAGAACTTCAGATAAGCGAATGGAGATGCTTTGTCCCTTCCGTCTCTCTGCTTTCCTACTGTCTTCATCCAATCCTTCTTACTCATTTCCATGGCAAGCATTATGCAAGGGTTTCACCGTTGTCAGTGGCTACCTCCCATCCTCTCAGTGGAAATGTTCAACGCACCCTGTCATGGCACAGCTATCCAGTTGTCGGTTCTCGATCATGTCGGAATAGAATCCAGTGATTCTTTTGCGTCTGTCACTAACGCCCCACAATCGCGAGTTTGAAGCACGTCACAGTCATTCAATCATTGAATCCTACTCAGAATACCACAGACAAGGTTTAGACCTTCCGGATTCTCTTGAATGCCGCCATCAGTTCTAGCCTATACCACGAAGACTCTGATTTCACGAAATGGCTAGCTCGGTTGTCAGGCGAGCGCTCGGTTGTCAGGCGATCAACCATGCGTCGTGTATCAGGAATCCAAGAGATATTCACCCAATCTAAGGTAGAACGGAGGTGGTTGTCAGTCACACGTTCATAGGTGAGAATGATGATGAGTGTCACGGATCATCACATTCATCAAGTTGAAGAACAAGTGATATCTTGGAATAAGAACAAGCTGAATTGAATAGAAGAACAATAGTAATTGCATTAATACTCGAGGTACAGCAGAGCTCCACACCTTAATCTATGGTGTGTAGAAACTCCACCGTTGAAAATACATAAGAACAAGGTCTAGGCATGGCCGTGAGGCCAGCCCCATGATCTAAGATAGCATAAGACTAAAGATAGCTACCAAGATTCCAAGACTCCTAATACAATAGCAAAAGGTCCTATTTATAGGGAACTAGTAGCTTAAGAATTACAAAGATGAGCAAATGACATAAAAATCCACTTCCGGGCCCACTTGGTGTGTGCTTGGGCTGAGCATTGAAGAATTTTCGTGTAGAGACTTCTCTTGGAGTTAAATGTCAGCTTTTGTGCCAGTTTGGGCGTTTAACTCCCACTTTGGTGCCAGTTCCGACGTTTAACGCTGGGAAATCTGAAGGTGACTTTAAACGCCGGTTTGGGCCATCAAATCTTGGGCAAAGTATGGACTATCATATATTGCTGGAAAGCCCAGGATGTCTACTTTCCAACGCCGTTGAGAGCGCGCCAATTGGGCTTCTCTAGCTCCAGAAAATCTACTTCGAGTGCAGGGAGGTCAGAATCCAACAGCATCTGCAGTCCTTTTCAGTCTCTGAATCAGATTTTTGCTCAGGTCCCTCAATTTCAGCCAGAAAATACCTGAAATCACAGAAACACACAAACTCACAGTAAAGTCCAGAAAAGTGTATTTTAACTAAAAACTAATAAAAATATACTAAAAACTCAACTAAATATACTAAAAACATACTAAAAATAATGCCAAAAAGCGTATAAATTATCCGCTCATCAACTAGGCAGAAGGGACTCGTTCCAATTGGTGTCTTGTATGCTGTCCGGTATGCCCAAAGCACATCTCCAAGCCTGGAACTCCAATCTTTATGATGAGGCTTGACGACCTTCTCCAGGATACGCTTTATCTCTCTATTAGACACCTCGACTTGTCCATTGGTCTGAGGGTGGTAAGCGGTTGCCACCTTGTGAACAATGCCATGTCTCTTCAGTAGACCTGTTAGTCTCCTGTTACAGAAGTGAGTGCCTTGATTACTCACGATTGCTCGTGGCAATCCAAAGCGACAGATAATATTATTTCGAACAAAGGAGACAACAGTGTTAGCATCATTAGTACGGGTAGGAATTGCTTCCACCCATTTAGAAACATAATCGACAGCTAATAGTACATATAAGAACCCATTAGAGTTTGGAAATGGACCCATGAAGTCAATACCCCAAACATAAAAAATTTCACAGAATAACATAAGTTGTTGGGGCATCTCATCCCTCTTGGATATATTTCCAAACATCTGGCATGGAGGGCAAGATTCACAGAAAGCAGTGGCATCCTTAAATAGTGTGGGCCACCAAAATCCACAGTCTAAAATTTTTCTAGCTGTTCTTTGAAGACCAAAATATCCACCACTCTTTGAGGAGTGGCAGGCCTCTAAAATAGACTGAAATTCTGATTGTGGCACACACCTTCTAATTATCTGGTCAGTACCACATCTCCATAAATATGGGTCATCCCATATATAATATTTAGACTCGCTTTTAAGCTTGTCCCTTTGATGCTTAGTAAAATTAGGAGGGAAGGTACGACTAACCAGATAATTAGCTATAGGTGCGTACCAAGGAACTACTTCAGATATTGCGTGCAAGCTATCAAATTGAAAAGCATCATTGATAGGTGTGGAGTTAGTCTTAATGTGCTCTAGGCGACTCAAGTAGTCGGCCACTAAATTCTGGGAACCACTCCGATCTTTAATTTCTAAATCAAATTCTTACAGCAACAATATCCAACATATTAGCCTTGGTTTGGACTCTTTCTTAGCTAATAAATATTTTAGAGCTGCATGGTCTGAGTATACTACCACCTTAGTACCAAGTAAGTAGGCTCAGAATTTATCTAGAGCAAAAACAATAGCCAGAAGCTCTTTTTCAGTGGTAGTATAATTAGACTGAGCAGCGTCTAAAGTCTTAGAAGCATAGGCAATTATAAAAGGGTCCTTACCATCGCGCTGAGCCAGCGCCGCTCCTACTGCATATTTGGAGGCATCACACAAGATCTCAAATGGTTGACTCCAGTTGGGCCCTCTCACAATAGGGGCTTGGGTCAAGGCGATCTTCCGCTTATCAAACGCTTCCATGCAGTCCGCACTCAGCTCGATTTCAACATCCTTCTGCAGCAGTCGGGATAAAGGCAGTGCTACCTTACTGAAGTCCTTGATGAATCACCGGTAGAAACCTGCATGACCAAGAAACGAATGGACTTCCCTCACGGAGGAGGGATAAGGTAAACCAGAAATAACATCTACCTTTGATGGATCAACTGAAATACCAGTATTAGAAACAACATCTCCTAGAACAATACCTTGTGTTACCATAAAATGACATTTTTCAAAATTCAATACAATGTTTGAACTAACACACCTGTCTAATACTCTAGCTAAACTATCCAAGCAAAGGTCAAACGAATCACCATACACACTAAAGTCATCCATGAGAACTTCCATACAGTTTTCGAGAAGATCTGAGAAAATGCTCATCATGCATCTTTGGAATGTAGCCGATGCATTACATAAGCCGAAAGGCATTCTCTTATATGCATATGATGAGCGGATAATTTATACGCTTTTTGGCATTGTTTTTAGTATGTTTTTAGTAATTTTAGTTGAGTTCGTAGTATATTTTTATTAGTTTTTAGTTAAAATTCACTTTTCTGGACTTTACTATGAGTTTGTGTGTTTTTCTGTGATTTCAGGTATTTTCTGGCTGAAATTGAGGGACCTGAGCAAAAATCTGATTCAGAGACTGAAAAGGACTGCAGATGCTGTTGGATTCTGACCTCCCTGCACTCGAAGTGGATTTTCTGGAGCTACAGAAGCTCAATTGGCGCGCTCTCAACGGCGTTGGAAAGTAGACATCCTGGGCTTTCCAGAAATATATGATAGTCCATACTTTGCCCAAGATTTGATGTCCCAAACCGGCGTTCAAAGTCACCCTCAGAATTCCCAGCGTTAAACGCCGGAACTGGCACCAAAATGGGAGTTAAACGCCCAAACTGGCACAAAAGCTGGCGTTTAACTCCAAGAAGAGTCTCTACACGAAAAATGCTTCAATGCTCAGCCCAAGCACACACCAAGTGGGCCCGGAAGTGGATTTTTATGTCATTTACTCATCTTTGTACACCTTAGGCTACTAGTTTTCTAAAAGTAGGACCTTTTACTATTGTATTTACATCTTCTGATCTTTGGAACCTTTTTCTTGAGATCTTTTGATCACTTTGGGAGGCTGGCCATTCGGCCATGCCTAGACCTTGTTCTTATGTATTTTCAACGGTGGAGTTTCTACACACCATAGATTAAGGTGTGGAGCTCTGCTGTACCTCGAGTATTAATGCGATTACTATTATTCTTCTATTCAATTCCGCTTGTTCTTTGTCCAAGATATCACTTGTTCTTCAACTTGATGAATGTGATGATCCGTGACACTCATCATCATTCTCACCTATGAACGTGTGACTGACAACCACCTCCGTTCTACCTTAGATTGGGTGAATATCTCTTGGATTCCTGATACACGATGCATGGTTGATCGCCTGACAACCGAGTGCTCGCCTGACAACCGAGCCAGCCATTCCGTGAGATCAGAGTCTTCGTGGTATAGGCAAGAACTGATGGCGGCATTCAAGAGAATCCGGAAGGTCTAACCTTGTCTGTGGTATTCTGAGTAGGATTCAATGATTGAATGACTGTGACGTGCTTCAAACTCCTGAAGGCGGGGCGTTAGTGACAGACGCAAAAGAATCAATGGATTTTATTCCGGCCTGATCGAGAACCGACAGATGGATAGCCGTGCCGTGACAGGGTGCGTTGAACATTTCCACTGAGAGGATGGGAGGTAGCCACTGACAACGGTGAAACCCTTGCATAAGCTTGCCATGGAAAGGAGTAAGAAGGATTGGATGAAGATAGTAGGAAAGCAGAGAGACGGAAGGGAAAGCATCTTCATACGCTTATCTGAAGCTCTCACCAATGATATACATAAGTATCTCTATCTTTATCTTTATGTTTTATTCATATATCATCTATACCCATTTGAGTCTGCCTGACTAAGATTTACAAGGTGACCATAGCTTGCTTCATACCAACAATCTCCGTGGGATCGACCCTTACTCGCGTAAGGTTTATTACTTGGACGACCCAGTGCACTTGCTGGTTAGTTGTGCAAAGTTGTGTTTATGCCATGGTATTGAGCACCAAGTCTTTGGGGCCATTACTAGGGATTATTTGAGTTATGAAAAGTAGTGATCACAATTTCGCACACCAGCATACATTCCAAAGGAGCATGTAAAAGTAGTTTTCTCCTGATCTTTAGGAGCTATATGAATGCATAAAATAGTAGATAAATAAAACATTACTAGATAGGTGCGAAATCAATGGTATGAGAACAGTTGAGGCTTCGAAGATGCTTCTTCCTTCTGGATCAACTTTTCTCACCATCTACTCCAACTTTTGATTGATTCATTCCATGGCAGGCTGTATGGTGCACGAATCCCCACACTTTGTTCAATTGTACCAGCAAGTGCACTAGGTCATCCAAGTAATACCTGAGCGAGTCAAGGTGGATCCCACGAGGATTGTGGTTTGAAGCAAGCTATGGTTATCTTGCAGGTCTTAGTCAGGCAAATAGAAAAGTTGTTGGATTTGTGAGATCTGAACTAGGTTGATATGTTTATAATGATAATCTTAAAATTTAGATGGTTGAGGCTTGGAGTTGCTTTGTCCTTCTGGATTAACTCTGGTCTTACTGTCTTCTTAAATTGTGAATGATTTCTTCTATGACAGGCTGTATGTGATTGATGCTGGTTTGAGTAGCCACTGATACTCCTCTAGATCTGAACCCCAAGGTTAGTGTGAATCCATTCTAATTGAGGGTGAAGCTCCTGTAGTCCACTCTCCTTAATGATCATACTCAAAACGCCACAAACAAGGTCGAATCTTCTGAATCAAAGAATGTTGTGCCTTTGGATTCTAGCCTCTACCACAGAGACCCTAATCTCCCCGTAAATTGGCTAAACTGGTGTCTTAAGAAGTCCTCAACGAAATCGTGAATTAGCCGTCTGAGAGATATATAATCAAGCTGGCGGTTCAATGCTTTCGACTGAAGTATTCACACGAACCCAAGTAGACATGGGTGGTTGTTAGGCTCGCGGTCCTAGTATGATGAACGGATCTGGTTGTCACGGACCATCCCATTCACCATGTTGAAGAACGATTATACATCTTAGAATTAAATCAAACATGGATTGAAGAGAAACAGTAATACTTTTATTAATTCATAGAACTCAGCAGGGCTCCTCCCCTCAACCTATGAGTTTTAGAAACTCATACTGATAGAAAATATAAGTATAAACTAAAATATGGTGTAAAAGTAGCCGAAGATCCCTAATAAAGAGTGATTTTCTACTTTAAATACTAAACTATTGACCAATAAGGGTAAAACAGTCTTTTTAGTGCGAAAATCCACTTTTGGGGCCCACTTGGTGAGTGTTTGGGCTGAAATTTGATGCGATCCATGTGCTAGGCCTCTAGGGCATTGAACACTGACTAGGGGGTCCTCTTTGGGCGTTTCGGCACTAGACACCTGAAAGGGGGCAGTAGGCTGGCGTTGGATGCCAGTTTTTGGCCTTCTAATCTGAAGCAAAGTATGGACTATTATACATTGCTGGAAAGATCTGGAAGTCATATTTCCATAGATGTTGAGAACGCTCCATTTGGACTTCTTTAGCTCTAGAAAATCTCTTCCGAGTGCAAGGAGGTCAGATCCGGACAGCATCTGTAGTGCTTTCTCTGCCTCTGAATCAAACTTTTGCTCCAACTCCTCAATTTCAGCCAGAAAATACATGAAATTGTACAAAAACACACAAACTCATAGTAGAATCCAAAAATATGAATTTAACACTAAAACCTATAAAAACTTAATAAAAACTAAACAAAATATACTAAAAATTATATGAAAATAATGCCAAAAAGCGTATAAAATATCCGCTCATCACTGTATATGATTAATGCGGGTCAGCGATCATTAATTTTCTCTGCTTCAGATTAAACGCTGGGTCAGCGTTCATCCAATCTGAACGGGGGTGAAGCTCTAGCAGTCCATTCTCATGGTGATCCTACTCAAAATGCCACAGATAGGGTCGGATCTTCCGGATTAGAGAACGCTGCTCCCTTGGTTCTAGCATATACTACAAAGGCCCTAATCGCCCCATACCTCGCCTGAACTGATGTCTCGAGAAGTCTCCAACAAAGCTGTGGATTAGCCGTCTAAGAGATGTATAATCAAGCTCGTGGTTCAATACTATCCCGTCAAGGACTCGCAAGAACCCATGTGAACAGGGATGATGGTCAGGTTACACTCCCAATTCGTTAGGATGAAGAATGAAGATACATCTTAGAATAGAATCAAGCATAGATTGAAGTGGAATAGTGATATTATTAATTCATAAGAATCAGCAGAGCTCCTAACCTTAACCTTAGGAGGTTAGTGACTCATACTGTACAAAGAAATAATGTAATTTGAAAAATATGGCATAAAAGTCCTGAACAAGGGTGATCATTGTTCTATATATACTAATCTAATAACTAATGATTATAGAAAATAAGATAAACTAGTCTTGTAGTGCGAAAATCTACTTCTGGGCCCACTTGGTGAGTGTTTGGGCTGAGCTTGAGTGAAATCCACGAGCTAGACCCTTCTTGGGCATTGAACGCCAGCCTTGGACTCCCTTTTGGGTGTTTGGACACTAGCTACTCCCCTTTGGCGGTTGGATGCCAGGACTAGGACTGGTGGCTGACGTTGAATGCCTGTTTTGGACCTTCATTTCCAAAGCAAAGTATGGACTGTTATTTATTTTTGGAAAGCCTTGGATGTTATCTTTCCATTGCCATTTAGAGCGCGCCATTTTGGACTTTTGTAACTCCAAAAATACTCCTTCGAGTGCATGGAGGTCAGATCCTGACAGCTTCTATAGTCCTTTCTCTACCCTGAATCACACTTTGCCAAAACTCCTCAATTTCAGCCAGAAAATACCTGAAATCATCATAAAACACAACAACTTAAAGTAGAATAAAAAAATATGAATTTTGCACTAAAATCTATGAAAATATAATAAAACTTAAACAACACATAACAAAAACCATATGAAAATGCTGTCAAAAAGTGTATAAAATATATGCTCATCAATCCCAAAGGCCAGATTTGAATTAAAGGAAGATGAGTATCGGAGATCCAAGAGCAGATTTGGAAGAGAGGCTGGAAAACTCTGGCCAAGCCTGTGACCAATGTTGGAATAGTAATAATCTATGAATTCTATACAAATCTGTGGATGACAGACAAGCAAAAGAAAGATGGACAAGGGTTCCATACTTTTCGAACCATGGTCTGAGGGAAGACTCTCTATTTTCATCTTGATAATGTGAGAGAGATCTTTAAATTACCCCTACAGAAGGACGATCCAAAATCCTTTAATAGGAGGGTACAAGCCAATCCAAAGCTGGATCAGGTCCTAAAGGACATTTGTCTACCTGGAGCTCAATAGATCAATGATACAAAGGGCAAACCAAACCAACTGAGAAGAGTGGACCTCAAACTAGTTGCTAGGGGCTGGTTAGACTTCATTGGGCGCTCCATACTCCCCACTTGCAATTGGTCTGAAGTCACTCTTAGAAGAGCTGTAATGATTCACTGCATCATGATGGGGAATGAGGTGGAAGTTCACCAATTGATTCCCATTGAATTGTACAAGTTTGTAAACAAGATATCAACTCAAGCCAAATTGGCCTTTCCAAACCTTATCTCTCGCCTATGTATCGAGGCTGGAGTCCTGATTAATAGAGACTCATGTATTCCCATAGACAACCTAATTACTAAGGAAGTGACGGAAAGTTCCAGAATACCAAATGATCGTCCCAAGAGGAAGACACCTGAGCCTCAGCAAGAACAAAATAATCCTCCAATGGAATATTGGACTAAGTTGGAGGCATCTATTGCAAAATTGTAATTCACTCTGGATCAATTGAAAGAGGAGCAAAAGGACCAACCTTGCATGCTTTGCAAACTGGTTAAGGAACAAGAGAAGCAGGGGCATGAACTAGAAGAGCTGAAGCATCATAAGTTATCCCTTGAAGAGAATAATGACCACCATGACTAAGGTGGTTGAGTTTCATCCTATCTAAGTCATATTTTAGTATTTTAATTTTTCTGTCTTTTAAATTAAGAATTGCATGATCACTATTAGGATTTTATGTTTAGTTATTTCCCTTCTGTTAATTAGATATAAAATATTCTTCTTATCATTCCATTGAACTTGAATAAAATTTTGAATTTTCTTAAGAAGTAAGGTACATGATTTCGAATTATATAATGAGAATGGTCCAATTATTTGATATGGTGACATTACTTTTACTTTCTGAATGCATGAATGAATAGTGCATATTTGATGTTGGAGTTAAGAGTGTTGGCTCTTGAA
The DNA here is from genome assembly GCF_014773155.1 of Arachis stenosperma. Classification (NCBI taxonomy): domain Eukaryota; kingdom Viridiplantae; phylum Streptophyta; class Magnoliopsida; order Fabales; family Fabaceae; genus Arachis; species Arachis stenosperma. The sequence continues at coordinate 85,653,201 of NC_080378.1, read as the reverse complement.
AGAATGATGAAAAAAAGTGAAGTATTATTGGTGATATGAAAAATCCAAAGAAATTGATTCTTGAAGCAAGAAAAAGCAACAAAAAAAGAGAGAAAGAAAAAGAAAAAGCCAATAGCTCTTTAAACCAAATGGCAAGAGAAAGGATCCAAGGCTTTGAGCATCAATGGTTAGGAGGGCCTAAAAGAAGCAAAATCTTGGCCTAAAAAGTTCAAATGAGCTCCTCTCCCTAACTAAATGCTTGTGGTGTAAAGGTGTCAAGTGAAAAGCTTGAGAATGAGCAGTTAAAGTCGTGATCCAAGGCAAAGAGTGTGCCTAAGAACTCTGGACACCACTTTCTGGGGATTCTAGCAAAGTTGAATCACAATCTAAAAGGGTTCACCCAGTTAAGTGTCTGTGGCGTTTATGTATCAGGTGGTAATACTGGAAAACAAAACATTTAGGGTCACGACCAAGACTCAAAAAGAAGCTATGATAAAAAAGAACTAAACTAGGAGAGTCAATAATATCATCCGGATTCTGGGTTCCTAAAGATGCCAATACTTTGAGGTTCAAGGGGTAGTGAGATGCCAAAACTATTTAGAAGTAAATAGTTACTAGCCCTGCTCATCAATTGGAACTGAGCTTTATTGGAAACTCTGAGATTTATTGTATCTTTCTAATTCTTTTTAATCTACTTATTTTTGGTTGCTTGGGGACAAGCAACAGTTTAAGTTTGGTGTTCTGATGAGCGGATATTTTATACACTTTTTGGCATCATTTTCATACTATTTTAGTTATATTTTGTTTAAGTTTTATTATAGTTTCATAGTTTCTAGTGCGAAATTCACATTTTGGATTCTACTTTGCATTGTTGTGTTTTATGATGATTTCAGATATTTTCTAGCTGAAATTAAGGAGCTTTGGCAAAAGTCTGATTCAGAGGCAAGGAAAGCGTAGCAGATGCTGCCAGATTCTGACCTCCATGCATTCAAATGAGCATTTCTAGAGCTACAGAAGTCCAAATGACGCATTTTCAAACGCGTTGGAAAGCTAACTTCAAGAGCTTTCTAGCAATATATAATGGTCTATACTTTTCTTTGATTGGAATTCAATGCCCCAAATGAGACCCAAAGATGGCGTTGAACGCCCAATACCCCCTTTGGGGTGTTCAATGCCCACTAAGACACAAGACAGCGTGGATCAACATCCATTCCTTAAGTTAGATGCCAAGCTCAGCCCAGGTACTCAACCAAAGTGGGCCCAAGAGTGGATTCTCGCACCTCTAGTCTAGTCTATCATATTTCTGTACTCTATAGTTATTAGATTATTATATATAGAACAAGGATAACCACTGTTAGGAACATTTTATCCTTGCCTTTTGTACATTTCATTATTTTCTGTAAGCTATGAGCAACTGAACCTCCTAGGTTAAGGTTAGGAGCTCTGCTGATTCTCATGGATTAATAATATCACTATTTTATTTCAATCTATGCTTGATTCTATTCTAAGATGTATCTTCGTTCTTCAACCTAATGAATTGGGATTGTAACGTGACTGTCATCCCTATTCTACATGGGTTATTACAAGTCCTTGATGGGATAATATTAAACCACAAGCTTGATTATACATCTCTTAGACGGCTAATCCACGACTTCGTTGGGGACATGGGAGCATCTGTTCAGCCGAGGTACAGGGCGATTAGGGACTTTGTGGTATAAGCTAGAATCATAAAGTGTCATTCTCCAATCCAAAAGATCTGACCTTGTCTTTGGCATTTTGAGTAGGATCATCAGAGATTGGACTGCTAGAGCTTCACCTTCGTTTAGATTAGATGACCATTGACACCGGCGTTTGATCTGAAGTAGAAGAGATTAATGACCAGTGACCCTGACATTAATCACCTATAGCTTGCCATGGATTGAATTATCAGAAGTTGAAGAAGACAGTGAGAAAAGTTGATCCAGAAAAAGGAAGCATCTCTGAAACCTCAATGGTTCACGAAATTGTGATCACTACTTTTTACAACTCAAATAATCCCCGGTAATGAATCCAAAAACTTGGTGTTCAATACCATGGCATAAACACAACTTCGCACAACTAACCAGCAAGTGCACTGGGTCGTCCAAGTAATAAACCTTACGCGAGTAAGGGTCGATCCCACGGAGATTGTTGGTATGAAGCAAGCTATGGTCACCTTGTAAATCTTAGTCAGGCAGACTCGAATGATTATGGATGATATATGAATAAAACATAAAGATAAAGATAGAGATACTTGTGTATTTCATTGGTGAGAACTTCAGATAATCGTATGAAGATGCATTGTCCCTTCCGTCTCTCTGCTTTCCTACTGTCTTCATCCAATCCTTCTTACTCCTTTCCATGGCAAGCATTATGTAAGGGTTTCACCGTTGTCAGTGGCTACCTCCCATCCTCTCAGTGGAAATGTTCAACGCACCCTGTCACGGCACGGCTATCCAGCTGTCGGTTCTCGATCATGTCGGAATAGAATCCAGTGATTCTTTTGCGTCTGTCACTAACGCCCCACAATCGCGAGTTTGAAGCACGTCACAGTCATTCAATCATTGAATCCTACTCAGAATACCACAGACAAGGTTAGACCTTCCGGATTCTCTTGAATGCCGCCATCAGTTCTAGCCTATACCACGAAGACTCTGATCTCATGAAATGGCTGGCTCGGTTGTCAGGCGAGCACTCGGTTGTCAGGCGATCAACCATGCGTCGTGTATCAGGAATCCAAGAGATATTCACCCAATCTAAGGTAGAACGGAGGTGGTTGTCAGTCACACGTTCATAGGTGAGAATGATGATGAGTGTCACGGATCATCACATTCATCAAGTTGAAGAACAAGTGATATCTTGGAACAAGAACAAGCGGAATTGAATAGAAGAACAATAGTAATTGCATTAATACTCGAGGTACAGCAGAGCTCCACACCTTAATCTATGGTGTGTAGAAACTCCACCGTTGAAAATACATAAGAACAAGGTCTAGGCATGGCCGTGAGGCCAGCCCCCAGTAATCTAAGAACAGGACGTCCAAAGATGATCTAGAGATCTAAAGTGATCAAAAGATGAAAAATACAATAGTAAAGGGTCCTATTTATAGAGAACTAGTAGCTTAAGGTTTACAAAGATGAGTAAAAGACATAAAAATCCACTTCCGGGCCCACTTGGTGTGTGCTTGGGCTGAGCATTGAAGAACTTTCGTGTAGAGACTTCTCTTGGAGTTAAATGTCAGCTTTTGTGCCAGTTTGGGCGTTTAACTCCCACTTTGGTGCCAGTTCCGGCGTTTAACGCTGGAAATTCTGAAGGTGACATTGAATGCCAGTTTGGGCCATCGGATCTTGGGTAAAGTATGGACTATCATATATTGCTGGAAAGCCCAGGATGTCTACTTTCCAACGCCGTTGAGAGCGCGCCATTTGGGCTTCTGTAGCTCCTGAAAATCCACTTCGAGTGCAGGAAGGTCAGAATCCAACAGCATCTGCAGTCCTTTTCAGTCTCTGAATCAGATTTTTGCTCAGGTCCCTCAATTTCTGCCAGAAAATACCTGAAATCACAGAAAAACACACAAACTCATAGTAAAGTCCAGAAAAGTGAATTTTAACTAAAAACTAATAAAAATATACTAAAAACTAACTAAATCATACTAAAAACATACTAAAAACAATGCCAAAAAGCGTACAAATTATCCGCTCATCACAACACCAAACTTAAATTGTTGCTTGTCCCCAAGCAACTGAAAATCAAATAAGATAAAAAGAGGAGAATATGCAATGAATTCCAAAAACATCTATGAAGATCAGTATTAATTAGATGAGCGGGGCTTTTAGCTTTTTGCCTCTGAACAGTTTTGGCATCTCACTCTATCCTTTGAAATTCAGAATGATTGGCTTCTTTAGGAACTCAGAATCCAGATAGTGTTATTGATTCTCCTAGTTAAGTATGATGATTCTTGAACACAGCTACTTTATGAGTCTTGGCCGTGGCCCAAAGCACTCTGTCTTCCAGTATTACCACCGGATACATACATGCCACAGACACATAATTGGGTGAACCTTTTCAGATTGTGACTCAGCTTTTGCTAGAGTCCCCAATTAGAGGTGTCCAGGGTTCTTAAGCCCACTCTTTTTACCTTGGATCACGACTTTAACCGCTCAGTCTCAAGTTTTCACTTGACACCTTCACGCCACAAGCACATGGTTATGGACAACTTGGTTTAGCCGCTTAGGCCAGGATGTTATTCCTGTAGGCCCTCCTATCCACTGATGCTCAAAGCCTTGGATCCTTTTTATTACCCTTGCCTTTTGGTTTAAAGGGCTATTGGCTTTTTCTGCTTACTTTTTCTTTTCCTCTTCTATTTTTTTCGTTTTTCTCCTTCTCTCTTTTTTTTGTATTCACTGCTTTTTCTTTCTTCAAGAATCATTTTTGTGATTTTTCAGATCCTCAGTAACATGTCTCCTTTTTCATCATTCTTTCAAGAGCCAACAACTTTAACATTCATGAACCACAAATTCAAAAGACATATGCACTGTTTAAGCATACATTCAGAAACAAAAGTATTGCCACCACATCAAAATAATTAATCTGTTATAAAATCTGAAAATCACGCAATTCTTCTCTTTTTCAATTAAGAACATTTTTCATTTAAGAAAGGTGATGGATTCATAGGACATTCATAACTTTAAGGCATAGACACTAATGATCATAAGGCACAAACATGGATAAACATAAAGCATAATTTTCAAAAAACAGAAAAATAAAGAACAAGGAGATTAAAGAACGGGTCCACCTTAGTGATGGCGGCTTGTTCTTCCTCTTGAAGGTCTTATGGAGTGCTTGAGCTCCTCAATGTCTCTTCCTTGTCTTTGTTGCTCCTCTCTCATGATTCTTTGATCTTCTCTAATTTCATGGAGGAGGATGGAATGTTCTTGGTGCTCCACCCTTAGTTGTCCCATGTTGGAACTCAATTCTCCCAGGGAGGTGTTGAATTGCTCCCAATAGTTTTGTGGAGGAAAGTGCATCCCTTGAGGTATCTCAGGGATTTCATGATGATAGGGGTCTCTTATTTGCTCCATCCTTTTCTTAGTGATGGGCTTGTCCTCATCAATGAGGATGTCTCCTTCTATGTCAACTCCTACTGAATAACAGAGGTGACAAATGAGATGAGGAAAGGCTAACCTTGCTAAGGTAGAGGACTTGTCCGCCACCTTATAGAATTCTTGGGCTATAACCTCATGAACTTCTACTTCTTCTCCAATCATGATGCTATGAATCATGATGGCCCGGTCTAGAGTAACTTCGAACCGGTTGCTAGTGGGAATGATTGAGCATTGGATAAACTCCAACCATCCTCTAGCCACGGGCTTGAGGTCATGCCTTCTCAATTGAACCGGCTTCCCTCTTGAATCTCTCTTCCATTGGGCGCCCTCTTCACAAGTGTCAGTGAGGACTTGGTCCAACCTTTGATCAAAGTTGACCCTTCTTGTGTAAGGATGTTCCTCTCCTTGCATCATGGGCAAGTTGAATGCCAACCTCACATTTTCCGGACTAAAATCTAAGTATTTCCCCCGAACCATTGTAAGCCAATTCTTTGGGTCCGGGTTCACACTTTGATCATGGTTCTTGGTGATCCATGCATTGGCATAGAACTCTTGAACCATTAAGATTCCGACTTGTTGAATGGGGTTGGTGAGAACTTCCCAACCTCTTCTTCGAATCTCATGTCGGATCTCCAGATATTCACTCTTTTTGAGTTTGAAAGGGACCTCGGGGATCACCTTCTTCAAGGCCACAACTTCATAGAAGTGGTCTTGATGCACCCTTGAGATGAATCTCTCCATCTCCCATGACTCAGAGGTGGAAGCTTTTGCCTTCCCTTTCCTCTTTCTAGAGGTTTCTCCGGCCTTGGATGCCATAAATGGTTATGAAAAAACAAAAAGCAATGCTTTTACCACACCAAACTTAAATGGAGGAGGCCTATTTTTCGGCCAAAGGGGGAAGAAGTAGTGTTTAGGGTGTGGGAAAATGAACGAGTGAGGATGGGTTTATATAGGGGTGAGGGGAGGGGTAGGGTTCGGCCATTATGGGTGGGTTTGGAAGGGAAAGTGGTTTTTGGGGAAGAGGTATTGAGGTGATGGGTGAAGAAGAAAGAAGGTGGTGGGGTTGGTGGGGATCCTGTGGGGTCCACAGATCCTGAGGTGTCAAGGAAAAGTCATCCCTGCACCAAATGGCATGCAAAAATGCGTTTTGAGCCAATTCTGGCGTTAAACGCCGGGCTGGTGCCCATTTCTGGCGTTTAACGCCAAGTTCTTGCCCTTTTCTGGCGTTTAACGCCAGTCTGGTGCCCCCTTTCTGGCGTTAAACGCCCAGAATGGTGCCAGACTGGGCGTTAAACGCCCATCTGCTAGCCTCACTGGCGTTTAAACGCCAGCAAGTTCTCCTCCAGGGTGTGCTATTTTTCTTTCTGTTTTTGCTTTTTCAATTGAATTTGTGACTTCTCATGATCATCAACCTACAGAAAACATAAAATAACAAAGGAAAATAGATAAAATATAACATTGGGTTGCCTCCCAACAAGCGCTTCTTTAATGTCAGTAGCTTGACAGAGGGCTCTCATGGAGCCTCACAGATACTCAGAGCAATGCTGGAACCTCCCAACACCAAACTTAGAGTTTGAATGTGGGGGTTCAACACCAAACTTAGAGTTTGGTTGTGGCCTCCCAACACCAAACTTAGAGTTTGACTGTGGGGGCTCTGTTTGACTCTGCTTTGAGAGAAGCTCTTCATGCTTCCTCTCCATGGTGACAGAGGGATATCCTTGAGCCTTAAACACAAAGGATTCCTCATTCACTTGAATGATCAGTTCACCTCTATCAACATCAATCACAGCCTTTGCTGTGGCTAGGAAGGGTCTGCCAAGGATGATGGATTCATCCATGCACTTCCCAGTCTCTAGGACTATGAAATCAGTAGGGATGTAATGGTCTTCAACACTACAAGAAAATGGAACATTTGTAACAAAAAATTTGTATCAAATTTAAAATTGTTACAAATTATAGTTTTTTTGTAACAATAAGAAAATTTGTTACAAAACATTTCAATATTTTGTAACAACTTGATTTAATTGTTACAAATTATGTTGGCTTTCGTATCGAATTGTTGTTTTGTTACAAAATGTTATAATGTTTTGTAACAAAAGATTATATTGTTGCAAAAATTCAAAATATTTTGTAACAAAATATCTATTTGTTTCAAAAGCTCTAAATATTTTGTAACAAAAAATTAATTTGTCACAAAATACAATATTTTTGTAACAAATTATTTATTTGTCACAAAATTCAAAGATTCTTTGTAACTAATAAACAATTTTGTTTCAACGTACTAAATGTAAGACTTTGTGTAAGATCTAGAAATTTTAGAAGATCTTATTAAGAGCTAATTTAGATGTATTTATCATTAAGTATTTTAATCTCTGAAAATATTTTATTAAAGATAATTGAATCAAATTTTGATTAATTGAGTTTAAAATAATTTAAAGTTTTATCTGATTTTATAATTCTCGAATTATTTTCTATATTTAAATTATAAAATTTAACATATGTAAAATAATAAGAATTTTATACGATTTGATTTAAATAATTGAGATTTCAAAATTTAACACTTATTTTTATAAATAAAGAAAATTAATTATATTATCTTATAATTTCAATTAGAGTATTTGATTTCAAATCAACTAATATTGAAATGGTGACCATATGCTACCTTGAGGGCTCAAGAATGTTTTGATGCATAGAGACACTAATCTATGTTAGAACTTTTATGTTTTGGTTGAACTTTTATGTTAGAACTTTTATGTTTTGGTTGAACTAATCAATATACTCACTAGCTAATGTTATTTTGATTCAAGACAATTTTAGTTAAAAGGATCTTGTTTGACTTATGTATGTTTTTGCATATTATATACAAGTAAACTTGCTTATTAAAAGCGTTAATATATTAGTTAATTTAAAAAATAATTTAGTAAATTATGCATGTAATTTGTAATAAAAAAAAGTTGTTACAAAATAATTAATTTGCTTTCGTAACTAAAGAAAAAAAATGTTACAAAATCATGTTACATTTTGTAACAAAATTTTTTGATAGGAAAAAAATTGACTGTCACGAAAAATACATTCAAGATCAAAATTTGTTACCACTTTTGTAACGGCTTCTGATTTTTTGTATCAGAAAAAATTGTTACAAAATATGGTATTGAATTGTAACAGTTCCATTTTTCGTTACAAAAACTTTTTGTAACGGGACTTACTGCAATGGACCCTTTTTTTGTTACAAAAAACTTTTGTTTCAAAATTTCGACGTTTTGTAACAATATTTTTTGTTACAAATATGCCTTTTTCTTGTAGTGCAACTTTTACCAGAACATTCTCTACAAGTCCATAGGCTTGTTTCTTTGAATTGTCTGCCATCTCTAGTGAGATTCTTGCAGCTTGTACCTCAGAGATCCCTAGCTTCTCCATTACAGAGAGAGGCATGAGGTTTACACTTGACCCTAAGTCACACAGAGCCTTCTTGAAGGTCATGGTGCCTATGGTACAAGGTATTGAAAACTTCCCAGGATCTTGTCTCTTTTGAGGTAATTTCTGCCTAGACAAGTCATCCAGTTCTTTGGTGAGCAAAGGGGGTTCATCCTCCCAAGTCTCATTACCAAATAACTTGTCATTTAGCTTCATGATTGCTCCAAGGTATTTAGCAACTTGCTCTTCAGTGACATACTCATCCTCTTCAGAGGAAGAATACTCGTCAGAGCTCATGAATGGCAGAAGTAAGTCCAATGGAATCTCTATGGTCTCAGTGTGAGCCTCAGATTCCCTTGGTTCCTCATTAGGGAACTCATTGGAGGCCAGTGGACGTCCATTGAGGTCTTCCTCAGTGGCGTTCACTGCCTCTCCTTCCTCTCCAAATTCGGCCATGTTGATGGCCTTGCACTCTCCTTTTGGATTTTCTTCTGTATTGCTTGGAAGAGTACTAGGAGGGAGTTCAGTAATTTTCTTGCTCAGCTGTCCCACTTGTGCCTCCAAATTCCTAATGGAGGACCTTGTTTCAGTCATGAAACTTTGAGTGGTTTTGATTAGATCAGAGACCATGGTTGCTAGGTCAGAGTGGTTCTGCTTAGAATTCTCCGTCTGTTGCTGAGAAGATGATAGGAAACGCTTGCCATTGCTAAACCTGTTTCTTCCACCATTATTGTTGTTGAAACCTTGTTGAGGTCTCTGTTGATCCTTCCATGAGAAATTTGGATGATTTCTCCATGAAGAATTATAGGTGTTTCCATAGGGCTCTCCTAGGTAATTCACCTCTTCCATTGAAGGGTTCTCAGGATCATAAGCTTCTTCTTCAGATGAAGCATCCTTAGTACTGCCAGGTGCATTTTGCATTCCAGACAGACTTTGAGAAATCAAATTGACTTGCTGAGTCAATATCTTGTTCTGAGCCAATATGGCATTCAGAGTATCAATCTCTAGAACTCCTTTCTTCTGATTTGTCCCATTGTTCACAGGATTCCTTTCAGAAGTGTACATGAATTGGTTATTTGCAACCATTTCAATTAGTTCTTGAGCTTCTGTAGGTGTCTTCTTCAGATGAAGAGATCCTCCAGCAGAGCTATCCAAAGACATCTTGGACAGTTCAGACAGACCATCATAGAAAATACCTATGATGCTCCATTCAGAAAGCATGTCAGAGGGACACTTTCTGATCAATTGTTTGTATCTTTCCCAAGCTTCATAGAGGGATTCTCCATCCTTCTGTCTGAAGGTTTGGACTTCCACTCTAAGCTTACTCAATTTTTGAGGTGGAAAGAACTTTGCCAAGAAGGCATTGACTAGCTTTTCCCAAGAGTTCAGGCTGTCTTTAGGTTGTAAGTCCAACCATATTCTAGCTCTGTCTCTTACAGCAAAAGGGAATAGCATAAGTCTGTAGACCTCAGGGTCAACCCCATTAGTCTTGACAGTGTCACAGATTTGCAAGAATTCAGCTAAAAACTGATGAGGATCTTCCAATAGAAGTCCATGGAACTTGCAATTCTGTTGCATTAGAGAAACTAATTGAGGCTTAAGCTCAAAGTTGTTTGCTCCAATGGCAGGGATAGAGATGCTTCTCCCATAGAAGTCGGGAGTAGGTGCAGTAAAGTCACCCAGCACCTTCCTTGCATTGTTGGCATTGTTGTTGTTTTCAGCTGCCTTGGGTGCTTCTTCTTTGAAGAGTTCTGTTAGGTCTTTTACAGAGAGTTGTGCCTTAGCTTCTCTTAGCTTTCGCTTCAAGGTCCTTTCAGGTTCAGGGTCAGCTTCAACAAGAATACCTTTGTCTTTGTTCCTGCTCATATGAAAGAGAAGAGAACAAGAAAATATGGAATCCTCTATGTCACAGTATAGAGATTCCTTGAGGTGTCAGAGAAAAAGAAAAATAGAAGGAAGAGGTAGAAGAATTCGAACTTAGTGAGATAGAGTTCGAATTGTGCATTGAGGAGGAGTGGTACTCCATAAATAGAAGGATGTGAGAAGAGAGGAAGAAATTTTCGAAAATTAAGTAAAAGATTTTAAAAACATTTTGAAAAACTTGAATTGATTTTCGAAAACTAAGAATGGAGAAGAAATCAAGTGATTTTTGAAAAAAGATTTTGAAATTAGAAATCAAAAAGATATGATTGAAAAGATATGATTTGAAAACAATTTTAAAAAAGATTTGATTTTAAAAATTAATGACTTGCCTAACAAGAAAAGATATGATTCAAACATTAAACCTTTCTCAACAGAAAAGGCAACATACTTGAATTGTTCAATCAAATCATTAATTCTTAGCAAGTATCTTTGAAAAAGGAAAGAAATTGATTTTGAAAAAGATTTGATTGAAAAGATTTGATTTGAAAAAGATTTGATTTTGAAAAACTTTGAAAACTTGAAAAAAAATTTGCATTAAAAACAGAATCTTCCCTCTTGTGCCATCCTGGCGTTAAACGCCCAGAATGGTGCACATTCTGGCGTTTAACGCCCAATGCTCTACCTTTTTGGGCGTTAAATGCCCAACCAGGCACCCTGGCTGGCGTTTAAACGCCAGTCTGTCCTTTTTCACTGGGCGTTTTGAACGCCCAGCTTTTTCTGTGTAATTCCTCTGCTGTATGTTCTGAATCTTCAGTTCCCTGTACTATTGACTTGAAAATAGAACCAAGATCAAATAAACAATGCATGCAAGACACCAAACTTAAAATGAGACATCAAACTTAAAATGAGACATCAAACTTAAAATGAGACCAGTGCCTCAGTAAGAAACATAACATATTTTGTTTTTTATGATTTTGTAACTTTTTTTGGATTTTTCGAAAATTAAGTGGAAGAAGAAAATAAAGGTATCAAAATTCTTAATGAGAATTCCAGGAATCATGCAATGTTAGTCTAAAGCTTTAGTCTAAAGGAATTAGACATGGATAGCCAAGCTTCAGCAGGATATTGCATTCAAGAGCTAAATTGATGAGAATCAATCTGCTTTGGTGATGATAAGAACATCACCTTGAAACACTAGAATTCATTCTTAAGAACTCTGAAAAATACCTAATCTAAGAAACAAGATGAACCGTCAGTTGTCCATACACGAAACAATCCCCGGCAACGGCGCCAAAAACTTGGTGCACGAAATTGTGATCACTACTTTTTACAACTCAAATAATCCCCGGTAATGAATCCAAAAACTTGGTGTTCAATACCATGGCATAAACACAACTTCGCACAACTAATCAGCAAGTGCACTGGGTCGTCCAAGTAATAAACCTTACGCGAGTAAGGGTCGATCCCACGGAGATTGTTGGTATGAAGCAAGCTATGGTCACCTTGTAAATCTTAGTCAGGCAGACTCGAATGGTTACGGATGATATATGAATAAAACATAAAGATAAAGATAGAGATACTTATGTATTTCATTGGTGAGAACTTCAGATAAGCGTATGAAGATGCTTTGTCCCTTCTGTCTCTCTGCTTTCCTACTGTCTTCATCCAATCCTTCTTACTCCTTTCCATGGCAAGCATTATGCAAGGGTTTCACCGTTGTCAGTGGCTACCTCCCATCCTCTCGGTTCTCGATCATGTCGGAATAGAATCCAGTGATTCTTTTGCGTCTGTCACTAACGCCCCACAATCGCGAGTTTGAAGCACGTCACAGTCATTCAATCATTGAATCCTACTCAGAATACCACAGACAAGGTTAGACCTTCCGGATTCTCTTGAATGCCGCCATCAGTTCTAGCCTATACCACGAAGACTCTGATCTCACAGAATGGCTGGCTGGTGCACGAATTTGTGATTCGCACAACTAACCAGCAAGTGCACTGGGTCGTCCAAGTAATACCTTACGTGAGTAAGGGTCGATCCCACGGAGATTATTGGTTTGAAGCAATCAATATTTATTTTATTAATCTTAGTTAGGATGTCAACAAGGTTATTTGGATTTGTAAGAAGTCAAAGTGTTTAAAATTGTAAGTTGGAATTATTAAATTTAATTGAAAAGGTAAACGAGAACAATAGAGTTACTTGTTTATAAAGGACTGGGGAATATGTTGGAGTTTTGGAGATGCTTTGTCCATTGACTTCAACTCTTCCTTGAAATCCTTTCCCACACGCAAGGTTCCTTCCATGGCAAGCTCTATGTAGGGTATCACCGTTGTCAATGGCTACCTCCCATCCTCTCAGTGAAAACGTTCCTATGCTCTGTCACAGCACGGCTAATCATCTGTCGGTTCTCAATCAGGTTGGAATAGAATCCATTGATTCTTTTGCGTCTGTCACTAACGCCTAGCCCTCAGGAGTTTGAAGCACGTCACAGTCATTCAATCCCGGAATCCTACTCGGAATACCACGGACAAGGTTTAGACTTTTCGGATTCTCATGAATGCCGCCATCAATCCAGCTTATACCACGAAGATTTTGATTAAGGAATCTAAGAGATATTCATTCAGTCTGATGTAGAACGGAGGTGGTTGTCAGGCACACGTTCATGGATTGAGGAAGGTGATGAGTGTCACGGATCATCACCTTCTTCACAATTAAGCGCGAATAAACATCTTAGATAAGAACAGGCGTGTTTGAATGGAAAAACAAAGGAATTGTATTAAATCATCGAGACGCTGCAGAGCTCCTCACCCCCAACAATGGAGTTTAGAGACTCATGCCATCAAAAGTATGTAATTCAGATCTGAAAGTGTCATGAGGTACAAGAAATGTCTGTAAAAGTTGTTTAAATAGTAAATTAGTACCCTAGGTTTACAGAAAATGAATAAACTAAGATAATTGGTGCAGAAATCCACTTCTGGGGCCCACTTGGTGTGTGCTGGGGCTGAGATTAAAGCTATCCACGAGTAGAGGCCTTTCTTGGCGTTAAACTCCAGGTTATGACGTGTTTTGGGCGTTCAACTCCGGATCATGACGTTTTTCTGGCGTTTAACTCCAGACAGCAGCATGAACTTGGCGTTAAACGCCAAGTTACGTCGTCTATCTTCGCGCAAAGTATGGACTATTATATATTGCTGAAAAGCCCTGGATGTCTACTTTCCAAAGCCGTTGAGAGCGCGCCAATTGGACTCTTGTAGCTCCGGAAAATCCATTTCGAGTGCAGGGAGGTTAGGATCCAACAGCATCAGCAGTCCTTTTTCAGCCCAAGTCAGATTTTTGCTCAGCTCCCTTAATTTCAGCCAGAAAATACCTGAAATCACAGAAAAATACACACACTCATAGTAAAGTCCAGAAATATGATTTTTGCCTAAAAACTAATAATATTTAACTAAAAACTAATTAAAACATGCTAAAATCTACAAGAAATTACCCCCAAAAAGCGTATAAAATATCCGCTCATCACAACACCAAACTTAAACTGTTGCTTGTCCTCAAGCAACTAGATAAATAAAATAGGTTTTAACAGAAATTAAGAAGTAATAATATTTTAGAGTTTTAAATGAAGCTCAGATTCTTATTAGATGAGCGGGGCTTTGTAGCTTTTTGTTTCTGAACAGTTTTGGCATCTCCCTGTATCTTTAAATTTTCAGAATGATTGGCATCCTTAGGAACTCAGAATTCAAATAGTATTATTGACTCTCCTAGTGTAGTATGTTGATTCTTGAACACAGTTATTTTATGAGTCTTGGCTGTGGCCCTAAGCACTTTGTTTTCCAGTATTACCACCGGATACATAAATGCCACAGACACATAACTGGGTGAACCTTTTCAGATTGTGACTTAGCTTTGCTAAAGTCCCCAGTCAGAGGTGTCCAGAGCTCTTAAGCACACTCTTTTGCTTTGGATCACGACTTTAACCACTCAGTCTCAAGCTTGTAACTTGAACCTGCATGCCACAAGCATATGGTTAGGGACAGCTTGGTTTAGCCGCTTAGGCCTGGATTTTATTTCCTTGGGCCCTCCTATCCAGTGATGCTCAAAGCCTTGGATCCTTTTTACTCTTGGCTAGTGCTTATGGCTTGTTTTTTTTTTTTGAATGCTTTTTCTTGCTTCAAGAATCAATTTCATGATTTTTCAGATCATCAATAATATTTTTCGTGTTCCTCATCCTTTCAGGAGCCAATATTCCTCAAATTCAAAGTACAATTTATGCACTGTTCAAGCATTCATTCAGAGAACAAAAAGTGTTGCCACCACATATAATTAATTATAGTCTTTATTACTAAAAACTCAAAAATATAAATTACTTCTTTATTCTAAAAAAATTCTACTACTTTACTTATGCCTGATGATGATGAGAAAAATACATTATAGCTTAATTGGATATAAAATCAAAATAGACATACTAATTACTATTACTATATATCTCCTAAGGTGAACTTTCTAAAATAAAAACATTATCACTAAGTTAAAGCAGGAAAAGAAAAGGAAAAAAAAATTGGAACTCAGCAACCTGTTGTTTTGGGGAGTAGGTGCTCCTCTAATATGTGTGGTGCTTTTTCATGGATTAATCTTTTGGCGCTTCAGCTCCCTTAGATCACGCCCTTGCTCCTCCTGTTCCTTGAGCAGTTTGCAAATCATGCTACTTTGATTATTCTGTTCTTCCTTTATTTGATCCATAGCTTCTTGCAATCTGGAGATAGAAGCTTCAAGATGTTCCCAATATTCGAATTGGGGAAGTTCTGGGAGGGCTTCTTGTGCTCTCCTCTTGGTTGGATCATCTTGTTGCTGTTGTCTGACCATTGATGTTCCAGTAATGGGCTTTTCAATTAGGATATATTCAGTTATTCCCATCTTTACTCCAGCATCTTTGCAAAGCATAGAAATTAGGCTTGGATAAGCCAATTTGGTGTCCTTAGAGTTCCTGTTTGCTATTTTGTATAGCTCACATGAGATCAACTGATGGACTTCTACCTCTTTTCCCAACATGATGCAGTGAATCATGACAACTCTTTTGATGGTTACTTCAGAACGGTTGCTGGTGGGTAATATGGAACGCCCAATGAAATCCAGCCAGCCTCTGGCTACTGGTTTTAGATCTTCCCTTTTTAGTTGAACTGGGATGCCAGTCGTGCTGGTAGTCCACTTGGCTCCAGGGATGCAAATATCTTCCAAGATCTTGTCCAATCCTTTATTGACCCTCATCATTCTCCTATTAAAGGAGTCTGGGTCATCTTTCAGTTGAGGAATCTTGAATATCTCCCTGATCTTGTCAGAATTGGTATGAATGATCTTTCCTCTGACTAAGGTCTTATGGTCGAAGAGAGCAGCTCCAATGATTCTTTGCCTTTCTGTCTGCCATAGATTAGCATAAAATTCTTGAACCATGTTCTTTCCCACTTTCGTTTCAGGATTGGCCAGAATTTCCCAATTCCTGTTTCGAATTTGCTCTTGGATCTCCGGATATTCATCTTCTTTCAGATCAAATCTGACTTCCGGGATCACTGATCTGTGACTCATTATCTTGTAGTAATGGTCTGAATGTTCTTTAGTTAAGAACTTCCCTTGATTCCAAAGTGGCTTTGGAGTACTTTCTTTCTTGCCTCTTGGGTTGGGTTGTTTCCCTTTAGGAGCCATGATCAAGAGACACAATAGTTTTTGTGATCACGGGTAAAACACACCAAACTTAGAGCTTTGCTTGTCCTCAAGCAAAAGAGAAGAAAGAAGAGGAATAGAAGGAGAACAGTTGTGGAATGGTGGTGATGAGGAGGGCGCCGAATATAATATATAGGGAGGGGGGTGGGAGTTTTTCGAAAAATAAGAAAGAATTAAGATAGAAGATATGATTTTAAAAGATATTATAAGAAAAAGATATAATTTTAAAAGAGAAAGATATGAATAATAATTTGAAAAGATAAATCTGAAATTTTTAATTCTGAAAAAGATTTTAAAAAGAAAATTGAGTTTTGGAAACAAATTTTTAAAAGAGTTGGGTTGGATTGGAAAACCATTTGGTTTTATAAATTAAGATACATTTGATATTTTGAAAAAGGGATTTTAAAGATTAGGATTTTTAGAACACTAATTTGGATTGAGGGGTGATAATTTAAAATATGTTTATGCAAGAAATCATGAATTGAAACATAAAAAATTAGAAAAATTGTGAAGAAAAACGAATTTTACCTCCTCCCCACCATCCTGGCGTTAAACGCCCAACTGTTGCATGGTTTGGGCGTTTAACGCCCAAATGTTGCTTCTCCTGGGCGTTCAACGCCCAGCTGATGCATCTTTCTGGCGTTGAACGCCAGGAAGTCCTTTGTTACTGGGCGTTTTTCTAAACGCCCAGGATGCTGTCAATCTGGCGTTAAACGCCCAGAAGGTGCTTCTTTCTGGCGTTTAACACCCAGAAGATGCTCCTTTCTGGCGTTTAACGCCCAGAAGGCTACCCTTACTGGCGTTGAACGCCCAGTGGGTGCTTCTTTTGGGCGTTCAACGCCCAAAATGTTTCTTACTGGCTTTTTCATGCCAGTGAGCTTCCAATTTTCCTTATAACTGTGTGAATCCATCCAATTGCTATTTTACCTTGAAGATACCTTGACATATACCTGTAAAAATCAATTAACTAATTACTACTAATAAAATTAAATTTTATGATTGGCTGGGTTGCCTCCCAGCAAGCGCTTCTTTAATGTCATTAGCTGGACTATTACTGATCTTCACTTAAGTCTCAGTCTTGAGCATTCTTGCTCGAAATTACCTTCAAGATAATGTTTAACTCTTTGTCCATTAACAATGAACTTTTTGTTAGAGTCATTATCCTGAAGCTCTATGTATCCATATGGGGATACACTTGTAATGACATATGGACCTCTCCACCGGGATTTTAATTTTCCGGGGAATAATTTGAGCCTTGAATTAAATAGCAGAACTTTCTGTCCCGGCTCAAAGACTCTGGATGACAATTTCTTATCATGCCATCTTTTTGCTTTCTCTTTGTAAATTTTTGCATTCTCGAAAGCATTGAGTCTAAATTCCTCTAGCTCATTTAACTGGAGCAATCGTTTTTCTCCAGCTAATTTGGCATCAAGGTTTAGGAATTTGGTTGCCCAGTAGGCCTTATGTTCCAGTTCCACTGGCAAGTGACATGCCTTTCCATACACAAGCTGGTATGGAGAGGTCCCTATAGGGGTCTTGAATGCTGTTCTGTATGCCCACAGAGCATCATCCAAGCTCCTTGCCCAATCCTTTCTACGGTTAATTACAGTCCGTTCCAGGATTCTTTTGAGTTCTCTATTTGAGACTTCAGCTTGCCCATTAGTCTGTGGGTGATATGGAGTAGCTACCCGGTGACTAACTCCATAACGAACCAGAGCAGCATAAAGCTGTTTATTGCAGAAATGAGTGCCCCCATCACTAATTAACACTCTAGGGATACCAAATCTGCTGAAGATATGTTTCTGGAGGAATTTTAACACTGTTTTAGTGTCATTTGTGGGTGTTGCAATAGCCTCCACCCATTTGGATACATAATTCACTGCCACCAGAATATAAGTGTTTGAGTATGATGGTGGGAAAGGTCCCATGAAGTCAATGCCCTATACATCAAACAACTCAATCTCCAAGATTCCTTGTTGAGGCATGGCATAACTGTGAGGTAAGTTGCCTGATCTTTGGCAACTGTCACAATTAAGCACAAATGCTCGGGAATCTTTATAGAGAGTGGGCCAGTAGAAGCCACTTTGGAGGACCCTTGTGGCTGTTCGCTCACTTCCAAAATGTCCTCCATACTGTGATCCATGGCAGTGCCAAAGGATCTTCTGTGCTTCTTCTTTAGGCACACATCTACGGATTACTCCGTCTGCACATCTCTTGAAGAGATATGGTTCATCCCAAAGATAGTACTTTGCATCTGTGATTAATTTCTTTGATTGCACCCTACTGTACTCTTTGGGTATGAATCTCACTGCCTTGTAGTTTGCAATGTCTGCAAACCATGGCACTTCCTGGATGGCAAACAGTTGCTCATCCGGAAAGGTTTCAGAGATCTCAGTGAGAGGGAGGGACGCCCCTTCCACTGGTTCTATTCGGGACAGGTGATCTGCCACTTGATTCTCTGTCCCTTTTCTGTCTCTTATTTCTATATCAAACTCTTGCAGAAGCAACACCCATCTGATGAGTCTGGGTTTTGAATCCTGCTTTGTGAGTAGATATTTAAGAGCAGCATGATCAGTGTACACAATCACTTTTGATCCTACTAAATAGGATTTGAATTTGTCAATGGCGTAAACCACTGCAAGTAGCTCTTTTTCTGTGGTTGTGTAGTTCTTCTGTGCGTCATTTAGAACACGGCTAGCATAATAAATGACGTGCAGAAGCTTGTCATGCCTTTGTCCCAACACTGCACCAATGGCATGGTCACTGGCATCACACATCAACTCAAATGGTAAAGTCCAGTCTGGTGCAGAGATGATTGGTGCTGTAACCAATTAAGCTTTCAGAGTCTCAAATGCCTGCAGACACTCTTTATCAAAGATAAATGGCGTGTCAGCAGCTAGCAGGTTGCTCAGAGGTTTGGCGATTTTTGAAAAATCCTTTATAAACCTCCTATAGAATCCTGCATGCCCCAGAAAGCTTCTGATTGCCTTAACATTGGCAGGTGGTGGTAATTTTTCAATTACTTCTACCTTAGCTTGATCCACCTCTATTCCCTTGTTCGAAATTTTGTGCCCAAGGACAATACCTTCAGTCACCATAAAGTGACATTTTTCCCAGTTTAAAACCAGGTTAGTCTCTTGGCATCTTTTCAGAACAAGTGCTAAATGGTTAAGGTAGGAGCTGAATGAATCTCCAAATACTGAAAAGTCATCCATGAAGACTTCCAGGAATTTTTCCACCATATCAGAGAAAATTGAGAGCATGCACCTCTGAAAAGTTGCAGGTGCATTGCACAGGCCAAATGGCATCCTTCTGTATGCAAATACTTCGGATGGGCATGTGAATGCCGTTTTCTCCTGATCCTGGGGATCTACTGCAATTTGATTATAACCTGAATATCCATCCAGGAAGCAGTAGTATTCATGACCTGCTAGTCTTTCTAGCATCTGGTCTATGAATGGTAAAGGAAAATGATCCTTTCTGGTGGCTGTATTGAGCCTTCTATAATCAATACACATACGCTACCCTGTAACTGTTCTTGTAGGAACCAGTTCATTTTTTTCATTATGAATCACTGTCATGCCACCTTTCTTAGGGACAACTTGGACAGGGCTCACCCGGGGGCTGTCAGAAATAGGATAAATAATCCCAGCCTCAAGTAATTTAGTGACCTCTTTCTGCACTACTTCCTTCATTGCTGGGTTCAGCCGCCTTTGTGGTTGAACCACTGGTTTGGCGTCATCCTCCAGCAAGATCTTGTGCATGCATCTGGCTGGGCTAATGCCCTTAAGATCACTGATGGACCACCCAAAAGCTGTCTTGTGTGTCCTTAGCACTTGAATTAGTGCGTCCTCTTCCTGTGGCTCTAAGGTAGAGCTTATAATTACAGGAAAGGTATCACCTTCTCCCAGAAATGCATATTTCAGGGATGGTGGTAATGGTTTGAGCTCGGGTTTAGGAGGTTTCTCCTCTTCCTGAGGGATTTTCAGAGGTGCTATTATCTTCTCTGATTCCTCCAAATCAGGCTGAACATCTTTAAAGATGTCCTCTAGCTCTGATTCGAGACTCTCAGCCATATTGACCTCTCTTACCAGAGAGTCAATAATATCAACACTCATGCAGTCATTTGGGGTGTCTGGATGTTGCATTGCTTTGACAACATTCAACTTGAACTCTTCCTCATTGACTCTCAAGGTTACTTCCCCTTTTTGGACATCAATGAGGGTTCGGCCAGTTGCTAGGAAAGGCCTTCCTAGAATGAGAGTTGCACTCTTGTGCTCCTCCATTTCCAGCACCACAAAGTCAGTAGGAAAGGCGAATGGCCCAACCTTGACAATCATGTCTTCAATCACGCCTGATGGGTATTTAATGGACCCATCAGCAAGTTGAAGACATATCCTGGTTGGTTTAATTTCTTCAGTTAAACCAAGCTTTCTGATAGTAGATGCAGGTATTAAGTTGATACTTGCCCCAAGATCACATAAAGCTTGCTTGGTACAATTACCTTCTAATGTGCATGGTATCATAAAGCTCCCAGGATCTTTAAGCTTCTCAGGTAAGCTTTTCAGAATGACTGCACTGCATTCTTCAGTGAGGTAGACTTTTTCAGTTTCCCTCCAATCCTTCTTATGACTTAAAATTTCCTTCATGAACTTAGCATAAGAAGGTATTTGCTCAAGTGCTTCTGCAAACGGAATCTTTATTTCAAGAGTCCTGAGATAGTCTGCAAAGCGGGCAAATTGCTTATCCTGTTCCGCTTGGCGGAGTTTTTGAGGATAAGGCATTTTGGCTTTGTATTCCTCAACCTTAGTTGCTGCAGGTTTATTACCTACAGAAGTGGGTTGGGAAGCCTTTTTAGAAGGGTTATCATCAGCACTCGTAGGTGACTGATCCCCCACTGGCATTTGAATGCCAGAGGTGGGAGCTGGAGTGGCGTTAGACACCATTTCCTTGTTTGTTACTGGCGTTTGAACGCCAGAACCATGTTCCCTTTGGGCGTTCAATGCCAGATCCATGCTTGTTTCTGGCGTTGAACGCCAGGAATGAGCATGGGCTGGGCGTTCAGCGCCAGCATTATTCCTCTCTGGGCTCTGATTGTCCTCAGAGGGATTTTGAGTATCCACCTGTTCATTTCTTGGTTTCCTGCTACTTTGAAGTGAGGTATTTAATGTTTTCCCACTTCTTAATTGAACTGCTTGGCATTCTTCTGTTATTTGTTTTGACAGTTGCTTTTCTGTCTGCTTTAATTGTACTTCCATGTTCCTGTTAGCCATTCTTGTTTCCTGTAATATTTCCTTGAATTCGGCTAGCTGCTGAGTTAGAAAATCTAATTGCTGATTGAATTCGTTAGCCTGATCCACTGGACTGAGTTCTGCAGTTACTGTTTTAGCTTCTTCTTTCATAGAGGATTCACTGCTTAGGTACAGATGCTGATTTTTGGCAACTGTATCAATAAGCTCTTGAGCTTCTTCAATTGTTTTCTCATGTGTATAGATCCACCAGCTGAGTGGTCTAGAGAAATCTGAGCTTTTTCTGTAAGCCCATAGTAGAAGATGTCTAATTGCACCCATTCTGAAAACATTTCAGAGGGGCATTTTCTTAGCATCTCTCTGTATCTCTCCCAGGCATCATAAAGGGATTCCTTATCTCCTTGTTTGAAGCCTTGGATGTTTAGCCTTAGCTGTGTCATCCGTTTGGGAGGGAAATAGTGATTCAGGAATTTTTCTGACAGCTGTTTCCAAGTTTTTATGCTGTTCTTAGGCTGGTTATTTAACCACCTCTTAGCTTGATCTTTTACAGCAAATGGAAACAGTAATAATCTGTAGATATCCTGATCTACTTCCTTATCATGTACTGTATCAGCAATTTGCAGAAATTGTGCCAGAAACTCTGTAGGTTCTTCATGTGGAAGACCAGAATATTGACAGTTTTGCTGCACCATGATAATGAGCTGAGGATTCAGCTCAAAGCTACTAACTCCAATGGAAGGTATACAAATACTACTCCCATATGAAGCAGTAGTGGGGTTAGCATATGACCCCAGAGTCCTCTTGGACTGTTCATTCCTACTTACTTCCATACTAGATCACAAGAGATAATTTATATGTTGATTTTATTTATTTTATAAAAGTGGAATAAATAAAACGAAATATAAAAAAAATATTTTGAAAATATTTTGTGAAAAATTTTTCAAAAAATTTGAAATTGAAATTTGAATTTTATATTAAAAATTTCGAAAAAGTAGTTTTAAAATTGGTTAGAAAATAAAATTTTTTTTGAATTTTGAATTTTATGATGAAAGAGAAAAACACACAAAAGACACAAAATTTAAAATTTTTAGATTTAGTGCTCCTTATTTTCGAAAATTTTTGGAGGGAAAACACCAAGGAACACCAAACTTAAAAAATTTTAAGATCAAGACACAAGAAAAATTCAAGAACACCTTGAAGATTCACAAGAACACCAAGAACAAAAGAAAGAACACCAAACTTAAAATTTTTAGAAAACTTTAAGAAAATTTTCGAAAATTATAAAGAGATTAACAAGAAAACACCAAACTTAAAGTTTGGCAAAAGATTCAATCCAAGAAAAATTATTTTTGAAAACGGTTCCAAAGGGTATAACCAATTATCAAGAACAACTTAAAGATCAAGGAAGAACCAAGAACACTAACATGAAATTTTCAAAGAAAATATAAAATATGCAATTAACACCAAACTTAGAATAAGACACTAAGCTCACGAAAAATTAACACTTAATTAAGAAAAATAATATTTTTGAAAATAAATTTTTTTAAAAGAAACTATCCTATCAAAATTTAATGACTCTGTAACAACAAAAATAAATTATTCCTAATCTAAGAAATAAAATATGCCTTCAATTGTCCAAACTCAATAATCCCCGGCAACGGCGCCAAAAACTTGGTGCACGAATTTGTGATTCGCACAACTAACCAGCAAGTGCACTGGGTCGTCCAAGTAATACCTTACGTGAGTAAGGGTCGATCTCACGGAGATTATTGGTTTGAAGCAATCAATATTTATTTTATTAATCTTAGTTAGGATGTCAACAAGGTTATTTGAATTTGTAAGAAGTCAAAGTGTTTAAAATTGTAAGTTGGAATTATTAAATTTAATTGAAAAGGTAAACGAGAACAATAGAGTTACTTGTTTATAAAGGACTTGGGAATATGTTGGAGTTTTGGAGATGCTTTGTCCATTGACTTCAACTCTTCCTTGAAATCCTTTCCCACACGCAAGGTTCCTTCCATGGCAAGCTCTATGTAGGGTGTCACCGTTGTCAATGGCTACCTCCCATCCTCTCAGTGAAAACGTTCCTATGCTCTGTCACAGCACGGCTAATCATCTGTCGGTTCTCAATCAGGTTGGAATAGAATCCATTGATTCTTTTGCGTCTGTCACTAATGCCCAGCCCTCAGGAGTTTGAAGCACGTCACAGTCATTCAATCCCGGAATCCTACTCGGAATACCACGGACAAGGTTTAGACTTTCCGGATTCTCATGAATGCCGCCATCAATCCAGCTTATACCACGAAGATTCTGATTAAGGAATCTAAGAGATATTCATTCAGTCTGATGTAGAACGGAGGTGGTTGTCAGGCACACGTTCATGGATTGAGGAAGGTGATGAGTGTCACGGATCATCACCTTCTTCACAATTAAGCGCGAATAAACATCTTAGATAAGAACAGGCGTGTTTGAATGGAAAAACAAAGGAATTGTATTAAATCATCGAGACGCTGCAGAGCTCCTCACCCCCAACAATGGAGTTTAGAGACTCATGCCATCAAAAGTATGTAATTCAGATCTGAAAGTGTCATGAGGTACAAGAAATGTCTGTAAAAGTTGTTTAAATAGTAAATTAGTACCCTAGGTTTACAGAAAATGAATAAACTAAGATAATTGGTGCAGAAATCCACTTCTGGGGCCCACTTGGTGTGTGCTGGGGCTGAGATTAAAGCTATCCACGAGTAGAGGCCTTTCTTGGCGTTAAACTCCAGGTTATGACGTGTTTTGGGCGTTCAACTCCGGATCATGACGTTTTTCTGGCGTTTAACTCCAGACAGCAGCATGAACTTGGCGTTAAACGCCAAGTTACGTCGTCTATCTTCACGCAAAGTATGGACTATTATATATTGCTGAAAAGCCCTGGATGTCTACTTTCCAACGCCGTTGAGAGCGCGCCAATTGGACTCTTGTAGCTCCGGAAAATCCAGTTCGAGTGCAGGGAGGTCAGGATCCAACAGCATCAGCAGTCCTTTTTCAGCCCAAGTCAGATTTTTGCTCAGCTCCCTTAATTTCAGCCAGAAAATACCTGAAATCACAGAAAAATACACACACTCATAGTAAAGTCCAGAAATATGATTTTTTCCTAAAAACTAATAATATTTAACTAAAAACTAATTAAAACATGCTAAAATCTACAAGAAATTACCCCCAAAAAGCGTATAAAATATCCGCTCATCACTGGCTCGGTTGTCAGGCGAGCACTTGGTTGTCAGGCGATCAACCATGCGTCGTCTATCTGGAATCCAAGAGATATTCACCCAATCTAAGGTAGAACGGAGGTGGTTGTCAGTCACACGTTCATAGGTGAGAATGATGATGAGTGTCACGGATCATCACATTCATCAAGTTGAAGAACAAGTGATATCTTGGAACAAGAACAAGCGGAATTGAATAGAAGAACAATAGTAATTGCATTAATACTCGAGGTACAGCAGAGCTCCACACCTTAATCTATGGTGTGTAGAAACTCCACCGTTGAAAATACATAAAAACAAGGTCTAGGCATGGCCGTGAGGCCAGCCCTCAGTAATCTAAGAACAGGACGTCCAAAGATAATCTAGAGATCTAAAGTGATCAAAAGATGAAAAATACAATAGTAAAGGATCCTATTTATAGAGAACTAGTAGCTTAAGGTTTACAAAGATGAGTAAAAGACATAAAAATCCACTTCCGGGCCCACTTGGTGTGTGCTTGGGCTGAGCATTGAAGAATTTTCGTGTAGAGACTTCTCTTGGAGTTAAATGCCAGCTTTTGTGCCAGTTTGGGCGTTTAACTCCCACTTTGGTGCCAGTTCCGGCGTTTAACGCTGGAAATTCTGAAGGTGACTTTGAATGCCGGTTTGGGCCATCAAATCTTGGGTAAAGTATGGACTATCATATATTGCTGGAAAGCCCAGGATGTCTACTTTCCAACGCCGTTGAGAGCGCGCCATTTGGGCTTCTGTAGCTCCAGAAAATCCACTTCGAGTGCAGGGAGGTCAGAATCCAACAGCATCTGTAGTCCTTTTCAGTCTCTGTATCAGATTTTTGCTCAGGTCCCTCAATTTCAACCAGAAAATACCTGAAATCACAGAAAAACACACAAACTCATAGTAAAGTCCAGAAAAATGAATTTTAACTAAAAACTAATAAAAATATACTAAAAACTAACTAAATCATACTAAAAACATACTAAAAACAATGCCAAAAAGCGTACAAATTATCCGCTCATCACTCAACTGTCCACCTATCATTGAATTCACACCAATCCAGTAACACTTTACTTATTCTATTTTTATGCGTTTTTCACAACAACCATCTTTTCTAATCACCTGACTAAGATCTACAAGGTAGCCATTGCTTGCTCAATCCGACAATCTATGTGGGATTCGACCCTCACTCACTCGAGGTATTACTTGGACGACCCAGTGCACTTGCCGGTCTATCTGTGAGAAATTTGTGGAGTTCAATTTCGCGCACCAGTAAGGTTCCTACGAGACATATACGCTAGACCTACAACAACAAAGAACAAAACCATCACCACAAGCAGCTCTGCTAAGGATAAAGAAATCGGGCAAAAAATAAATAAACAGCACCCAACCAATGAAAGGGCACTCCAGTCCCACAACATTGACGTCGCGACACAGCAACATTCTTTGGAGGCAACCTAAACACAGACAAAGTACGAATTAAAAGCACAAAAGCCCACAAGCCTCAATCATCTGGCACAAGCAGTAAAAATTAAAACTTTGAACAAAAAGCAAACGCAGAATCACTAGAAGCAAATAGATAAACAAAAGAAGAAAAGTTCACACTCAAATGGAGCGACAGAAAGCCAGAACATCATCACCAAGAACACAAAGCAGAAACAAAAAATGAAAGCAAAAAACACCAACCTAGAGGAAGAAACCGAAAGTAGGAGCACACGAAAATGTTTATGACAGCAGCACGAACCTCACTAAGAAAGACGTCAGGAAAGACAAGAAAAGAACTTCTTGATAACAAAGGCACGAACGAGAGACGTCACAGAGAGAAAAAGGAAAGAACAATAGGGCATTTGCGTTTTCGAAAAAAATGAAAAAGAAGACACACTAGGGTTTTTAAAAGAGAGACAAAGGAGGGAAATTGAAAGGGCAAAGGGGAATTAAGGCCCAATCAATGAGCCTTAAAAGCGCTCGCAGATACCCAAGAAAACTATAATGCTCAAACTAGACCAGCATTAAAAGCAGGTGTTTCGTGCTTCAAGAAGATTAAATAGCGCAAAACCTACCCGAGAAGGATCAGACACCCGATCTTCACGAAGTGGACATTTCCGACAAAAGGATACTTGAGCACGACCTATCCAAAAGATCAAAGCTCAAGCAGGTGCACTTTTTATACCCTGACTCAAGTACTAGACCCGGGTCAGCAAAGAGTAAAAGGGCCGACCTTAAAAAGAGTCCTCTCACCTCCACCGACCTCTTTCAAAGAGGTCGGACGACCATCAAAAGGCCCAAAAAGGCCCAAAACAGCAAGGCCACTGCCTATCCAAAGGCGGTCACCAAAAAGATAAGATCCCACTAGCGGATATAAGATAAGATAAAGATCTTCCTCCCAAAGGAGGCCATCAGGTTCAACTATAAATACACTGGAGCCCCCAGGTATAACTCATACTCTGATACAAAAAAACCTGCCTAAAGCTCTTGCTAACTTAAGCATCGAAGTCTCTTGCAAGTACCACCACCCAACCCCTCGGAGAGAGCTCGGCTAGGCGGCACTCCTATGCCAGAGAGTCAGATATCAATCCCTCAAGGGAACCAAAAGCTCACGCCCAGTCTGGACTCTACGTTTTAGGTAACCCTCAGAAGAAAAATCAAATTTGATTAAGTTTTGAATTGGTACCAATGGACGGGAACTACCATCGCGTACTTTTGTGGAGACTAACATTTTCGAAGGCGAAAACTTTTATTAAGAATGGAGAATGTAAGAACCGCGAATCAATTAACCACTTAATTATAAAATAAAATAATAAGTTAATTACCAACAATAGGTTCAAAAATATAGAACTGTTATTTTAAAAATATAAAGGTGAAATTAGGATTTAGTAAATTTTTTCAAGCGGGAAAAAGTATTTTTTCTATGAAAAATTGCGTAAAAATGTGTACTGGTAAATTAGCCAGCAGTACCACCTTAAGTCTATCCGGTACTGCGTGATAGCAAAAAAAACTGTAGAGAAACTTAGGAAAGCATTTAGAATAAAAAAAATCGGGTACCAATCTTTAAGGTTTTAGCCCAAAGTGGGCCAAACGGACCGAAAACACTAGCGAATTGGACCAAATCCAAGTTGTACCCAAGCCCAACATATATAAACTACTTTAATGAGCAATTCAGCTCATTTTTACCCTAAACTAAAGAAGGAGGCACTGAGTTGAGAAGAGAGGAGAAGAGGGTTTGGTTACTACTCATCAGCATCTTCATTTGATCATATCTTGAGTTACGGAGTTCCGATTGACGAGCCATTTGTGGCCACGCGAAGCTCTTGACAAACTCTTCAATTATAGCTAAACAAAGTTGATAAAAACTTAAAACTCATGCTCCAAATCCTTCCCTAATGAAATCCATGATTTTACATTTAGTTTTTGAGTAGATTTTGTGATTTGTCCCAATTCACAGTAGGTAAGGTAAGAAAGCTCAATACCCTTGTGATTTGTCATATTTGTGAAGCCTAGGTTTTGATTTTAGTAATTTATATGGTTTATCTTGGAAATTCTTGTTGGTTGGAATTGAATTAAGAAAATTGGTGCACTTGGAGTTGATCTTTGGTGGCTAGGCATTGTTGAACTTGTTTGAGGACTCAACTTAGGCTGGTAATATGTGATGTTTTGTGACACTTAGGCTAGTTGACTTTAAGATAGAATTGAATTGAATATATGTTTGTTTGGTTGTGTTTGTGGTATATGTATGTTGTGGAGAATGGATAAAATGTATGTGTTGAGATATTGTTCATACCCTGGACCGAGCTATATAGTCCGGGTTGGACGAAGACAAAATGACCGAACTCCTGTAAGGTTGGCTCATCACTGACCTCTTCCTAAAGAGTTTGGGCAAATCGCCATAGAGGCCTGAACAAGCCCAAAGCAGAGGATCGCAGCCTGATGAGCGGATAATTTGTACGCTTTTTGGCATTGTTTTTAGTATGTTTTTAGTAGTTTTAGTTGAGTTTTTAGTATATTTTTATTAGTTTTTAGTTAAAATTCACTTTTCTGGACTTTACTATGAGTTTGTGTGTTTTTCTGTGATTTCAGGTATTTTCTGGCTGAAATTGAGGGACCTGAGCAAAAATCTGATTCAGAGACTGAAAAGGACTGCAGATGCTGTTGGATTCTGACCTCCCTGCACTCGAAGTAGATTTTCTGGAGCTACAGAAGCCCAATTGGCGGGCTCTCAACGGCTTTGGAAAGTAGACATCCTGGGCTTTCCAGCAATATATGATAGTCCATACTTTGTCCAAGATTTGATGGCCCAAACCGGCGTTCAAAGTCACCCTCAGAATTCCCAGCGTTAAACGCCGGAACTGGCACCAAAATGGGAGTTAAACGCCCAAACTGGCATAAAAGCTGGTGTTTAACTCCAAGAAGAGTCTCTACACGAAAAATGCTTCATTTCTCAGCCCAAGCACACACCAAGTGAGCCCGGAAGTGGATTTTTATGTCATTTACTCATCTTTGTAATCCTTAGGCTACTAGTTTTCTATAAGTAGGACCTTTTACTATTGTATTTACATCTTCTGATCTTTGGAATCTTTTGATCTTTAGATCTTTTGATCACTTTGGGAGGCTGGCCATTCGGCCATGCCTAGACCTTGTTCTTATGTATTTTCAACGGTGGAGTTTCTACACACCATAGATTAAGGTGTGGAGCTCTGCTGTACCTCGAGTATTAATGCAATTACTATTGTTTTTCTATTCAATTCCGCTTGTTCTTTGTCCAAGATATCACTTGTTCTTCAACTTGATGAATGTGATGATCCGTGACACTCATCATCATTCTCACCTATGAACGTGTGACTGACAACCACCTCCGTTCTACCTTAGATTGGGTGAATATCTCTTGGATTCCTGATACACGATGCATGGTTGATCGCCTGACAACCGAGTGCTCGCCTGACAACCGAGCCAGCCATTCCGTGAGATCAGAGTCTTCGTGGTATAGGCAAGAACTGATGGCGGCATTCAAGAGAATCCGGAAGGTCTAACCTTGTCTGTGGTATTCTGAGTAGGATTCAATGATTGAATGACTGTGACGTGGTTCAAACTCCTAGCAGGCGGGGCGTTAGTGACAGACGCAAAAGAATCAATGGATTCTATTCCGGCCTGACCGAGAACCGACAGATGGATAGCCGTGCCGTGACAGGGTGCGTTGAACATTTCCACTGAGAGGATGGGAGGTAGCCACTGACAACGGTGAAACCCTTGCATAAGCTTGCCATGGAAAGGAGTAAGAAGGATTGGATGAAGACAGTAAGAAAGCAGAGAGACGGAAGGGAAAGCATCTTCATACGCTTATCTGAAGCTCTCACCAATGATATACATAAGTATCTCTATCTTTATCTTTATGTTTTATTCATATATCATCCATACCCATTTGAGTCTGCCTGACTAAGATTTACAAGGTGACCATAGCTTGCTTCATACCAACAATCTCCGTGGGATCGACCCTTACTCGCGTAAGGTTTATTACTTGGACGACCCAGTGCACTTGCTGGTTAGTTGTGCAAAGTTGTGTTTATGCCATGGTATTGAGCACCAAGTCTTTGGGGCCATTACTAGGGATTATTTGAGTTGTGAAAAGTAGTGATCACAATTTCGCACACCAAGTTTTTGGCGCCGTTGCCGGGGATTGTTTCGAGTATGGACAACTGACGGTTCATCTTGTTGCTTAGATTAGGTATTTTTCTTCAGAGTTCTTAAGAATGAGTTCTAGTGTTTCATGATGATCTGTTGAAATCTGGCTGGCTGTGAAGCCATGTCTAATCTTATTGGACCGAGGTTTCAACCTATCATCACAAGAGCTTGTTGATTTCTATCAATCTTGCTATTGGAGCAATGATCTGCTAAGGCTTGGCTGGCCATTGGCCATGTCTAGTGTTTTGGACCGAAGCTTTCTTTGAAAGCTTGGCTGGCTGTGAAGCCATGTCTAATTCCTGGACCGGAGTCTTAGACTAGCATTGCAATGATTCCTGGAATTCAAATTAAGAATTCTGAAACCTTTATTTTCTATTTTCATATAATTTTCAAAAAAGCACAAAAAAATTACAAAACCATAAAAACCAAAAAAGATTTTATGTTTCTTGTTTGAGTCTAGTGTCTAAATTTAAGTTTGGTGTCTTGCATGCATTGTTTATTTGATCTTGGTTCTATTTTCAAGTCAATAGTACAGGGAACTGAAGATTCAGAACATGCAGCAGAGGAATTACACAGAAAAAGCTGGGCGTTCAAAACGCCCAGTGAAGAAGGATAGACTGGCGTTTAAACGCCAGCCAGGGTGCCTGGTTGGGCGTTTAACGCCCAAAAAGGTAGTGCATTGGGCGTTAAACGCCAGAATGTGCACCATTCTGGGCGTTTAACGCCAGGATGGCACAAGGGGGAGGATTTTGTTTTCAAATCATTTTTTTTTCAAGTTTTCAAAGTTTTTCAAAATCAAATCTTTTTCAAATCATATCTTTTCAATCAAATGTTTTCAAAATCAATTTCTTTCCTTTTTCAAAGATACTTGCTAACAATTAATGATTTGATTCAACATTTCAAGTATGTTGCCTTTTCTGTTGAGAAAGGTTTAATATTTGAATCATATCTTTTCTTGTTAGGCAAGTCATTAATTTTTAAAATCAAATCTTTTTAAAATTGTTTTCAAATCATATCTTTTCAATCATATCTTTTTAATCAAATCTTTTTCAAAAAAAAAAATAGTTTTCAATCATATCTTTTTAAACTCTAATTTCAAAATCTTTTTCAAAAATTACTTGATTTCTTTCCCACTCTTGGTTTTCGAAAATCAATTAAACTTTTTCAAAATGTTTTCAAAATCTTTCACTTAATTTTCGAAAATTTCTTCCTCTCTTCTCACATCCTTCTATTTATGGAGTACCACTCCTTCTCAATGCACAATTCGAACTCTATCTGACTAAGTTCAAATTCTTCTACCTCTTTCTTCTATTTTTCTGTTCCTCTGACACCTCAAGGAATCTCTATACTGTGACTGATGTGTGGAAAACGATCCAACACAAAACTCACCGGCAAGTGTACCGGGTCGCATCAAGTAATAATAACTCACATGAGTGAGGTCGATCCCACAGGGATTGAAGGATTGAGCAATTTTAGTTTAGTGGGTGGTTTAGTCAAGCAAATCAAGTTTTGGTTGAGTGATTTGTGTTTATCAGAAATTAAATGACAGTAAATGTAAAGGGGGAAGGGAGAAATGCAGTAAAATAAAGAACAGAAGAGTAAAAGTGCAGAAACTTAAAGAGCAAGAAAGTAAATGACTGAAACTTAAAGTGCAAGAAACTTAAATTGCAGTAACTTAAATGGCAAGAAAGATAAATTGCTGAATGTAAAGGGGAATTGAGGAATGGGATTGCAGGATCTAAACAAGAAGAAGTAAATTGCAGTAAAGAAGGTAGCAGAAATGAATTGGATGCAAACAGGAAATTTAAACAGCAAGGAAATTAAAGTGCAGTAAAGGTTCACAGAGGAACCAAAAGTGATCTCAGGATCCCAAGGGCTTAGGTAGCAGAGCCTAAAACCCAATTTCCTTCCCAGATCTGAAGTTACTGAGCAATTGACAGAAAATTAAAAGAGAAAGCAGTAGAAGAACAGAATTTGGATTGAATTATGCAGAAAATATAATGCAAAGAGTTTGAATGGGAATTGGGACAGAATTTCCCCAATTTCACACACCCAATACTCAGAAAACAGAAGAGAAGAATTGCCCAAGGGAATTGAGGAAGGAGATCAAGCAATTCTCCTTTGATCCTCTTGGTGCTCGGACAAATCTCTCAAGAAAGCTCAAAAGAAGTTCAAAAATTCAGAATGAAAACCAAAATTGCAAAGCTCAAAAGTAAAGGTAGCTAAAAGTCCTAGTTACATCAAACTAAGTCCTATTTATACACTTTCTATTCTTGGATGATGGGATTTGGATGGGCTTTTGGATTGGTGAAGAAATGAATTCAAATCAATTTTTAATTTGAATTTTGGCCCAAAAACCACTCCCAGGAGGCTGCCCTGCCCTTGTGGAGGGCAGGGCAAAAAATTGATGCTTGGTGCTTGGAGTTGGTGCGGCCATGTGCGATTCTGGTGCGAGTTGGTGCGTGTCTGGCATGAGCTTGGTGCGCTAGAGGCTGCCCTGCCCGCGCCAAGGGCAGGGCGGGAAAGCTGCTGCGCCAGAACGTGATGCGTGCTTGCGCTTGGTGCTACCAGAATTGAGAAGCGCGTGCTGCACGTTGATGCGTGGGACGGCCAGATTTGAGGAGCGCGCGTGCGCGCGAAGCACGTTGACGCGTGGATGCTCCCTGCCCGCGCCAAGGGCAGGGCAGGAATGGTTTGGTGCTCCAGGAAGCAGAGTTGGTGCGCCAAGGTCTTGTGTGTGATGCGCCAATTTCAAATGCTGCCCTGCCCGCGCCAAGGGCAGGGCAAGGTTCCCAATCTCATGGCCCGTGTTCGAATCTGGTGGCTTGCAAACACGCTACTTTTTCTTTTGATTTCTTGGCACGCTATTTGGTCTCAAGGCTTGGCTTCCTCATGGTTCTTGGTTCGAACCTTGTGGCTTGCATGGGAGCTATTTTTCCTTGGATTTCTTTCTCATGGAGCCTGATCCTGCTCTCCACAAGGGCAGGGCAGGGTTGCCTTTGCTTGCTTGGTCACTTGATGCTGCCCTCCTAGAGGGCATTCTGCCCTTGTGGAGGGCAAGGTTGCTTCCCCATTATAATGCGGCACGCCTCCTCTTGATTCGGCCACGCTTTTCTTTCTTTGGCTACACTTTTTATGCCACGCTTTCCATTTTCTTTTCTTTTCTTCACCTAAAATAAACCAAACAACCACTCAAAGCATCACTAAATTCAAGAGGCTTATAAATCAATTAAAATGCAATTAAAGTTAGCTTAAACCTCATGACTTATCATTAATTTCATGGTGGTTGCTTGATTTAGAGAAGTTGTGCATTTTCACTCCAAATCACTAACTTAGGATGCAAGAAAGTGCATAAATGCTAACAAAACAAGTGAAATTAGCTTGAAAAATGGGTATATGATGACTTGTCATCACAACACCAAACTTAAACCTTGCTTGTCCCCAAGCAAGCATCAAAACTAAGAGTAAATGATATGAAATAAGAAAAGAACATAAATCCTTATTATGCAGATAGCAGAACTTCAATTCATGGGGCATTTATGCAGACAATGACACTCATTTATTGTTGCTGCTGCATAATACACATTTTGCATCCAAGGTTTGCTAAACTTGCTGTTATAAGACTCTCCTTTTGATCACTCCCTTGGTAACTTTTCTTGGTTTACAATGCTTTAACAAGCTTTTTATTTCTTTAAGAGGTTTGGTGTTAAATGTTGCAGCTTAGCCTTTGGCTTCATTTTCTTTTATTTTGCTCAACATCTTTCCACCACAGACACTTAGCTCACTAATTCTTCCTAGGATCATTGATGCCCAGCATCTCTTTGGATCACTAAGTGCTTTGTATCTAAGTTGCTCTTTATTGTGGATTTTCAATTGGCCATCCCAAATCAGTTGATCTAAGTGACCGGGTTTCAAAATACCCCTTAGAATTTACTCATCCAAGCAGATCTCAGTACAAGAACACCACAGGCATTTGTCCTAGGGTCCAAACCATTGGTGTCCAACCTTTATTCTTTGTTTTTCTTGCCATTTTGGCTTTTTCTTTCTTCCTTTTCTTTCTGTTTTTGTTACCAAGGGTGCTTCATTATTGATAAAGGTCTATGTAACAGCAAGCTAACTTATAATTGAATGAGAATGATATCATGCAACATTTATTTCATGAGTTATACATTTAATCAAACACATGTGCCACCACCAACTTCCATTCATACTCATGCAACATTGGATTTTTCTCTTTTCAATTCAAACCAAACTCTTTTATTCAAGCATATGGGAAACAAGACAATATTTAAAGCTAAGTGATGGATACAAGCATTATGCAGACTCATCATTTTTCTAGCTAATTATTAACTAACTAAAATGAAAAGCAATGAACAGGAAATGCATAAAGTAAAGAAAATAAATGGTGAAGGCATATCATGTTTCAGATATGCATCTCCTTATTAAAGACATGAAAGAGGAAGTATGAAAGAACTTTGCCACCTTCTAATGGTCATGGCTGCTACTTGATTCTCCCTTCTTCTTCTTTCTCTTCCCTGTCTTGGAGTAGTCTCGGGTCTCTTCACTAGGACACCTTCTACCCCAAACAGAATCTAAGAGTCCTTTGAGCCCATAAGTTTCCAATGTGCTAAAGGTTGACTCAGTGTATTGACGATATTTTGCTTGTTGTTTGGCTAAGAATTCAGGGCATTGATCAAATGGCTTGATCTCAGGATTGAGTGTTGGCAAATTGTGGGTCAAGTACTCCAACCTTGCTTGCATGTTTTCATCATATTCCATTCTTTGTACGTGTCTAACTTCACCTATGGTATGATGAACATTCTTCCATTGATACAGGTTGTGACTATATTCCGACGCTTTAGCTTGACTGGAATACAGCTTATCATATGATTCCTTGAATTCTTTGTATTGTTCTTTTTGCCCTTCAAGGATCTGTGCTTGAAATTCTTGCTGCTGAGTCAACATTTGTTGCTGCCATTTCTCTTGTTTCTCTTCCATTTGATGCTGCCAAGCTTCTCGTTCTTCCTTTTCTTTCAAGAATTGCTCCATAAATTCAGGATGGGGCTCTAGATATTTCTCTTGGCCCTCCTGATTTTGGCCTTGTGGCTCTAGATATTGCACTTGGCCTTCTTGATTTCGGCCTTGCTGGATCTGCATGAGTTGATTCTGACCTTGTTGAGCCTGCATGAGTTGCTGAGTTAACTCTTCAATTGATCTTTGCAATTGGCTCATATCTGTGGCTTCATAAGCCTGATTTCGTCCTTCCTCTCTTTGTGATCTCCTTTGTCTAGGAGCTACTACCCCTTCTTGATCTTCTTCTTCATTGATTCCTTCCATGCTCTTCTTGGTGATCCATTTTCCCACCTTTACTTTTGTCATGTTCTCATCTTCAAAAATGACATTAGCTCTGTTGCATAGCCTTTGGATGGTGCTTGGATGTCCAAGGCTTTTTGACTTGCTTGTGCTGTCTGCCATTTCTTGAATGCTGTCGGCTATGAGTTGTGCAACATTGATCTCACCCCCATGCAGGATGCAGTGTGTCATGAGAGCTCGCTTGATTGTGACCCAAGAGGCATTTCCAGTAGGAAGAATAGATCTCCTCACTATTTCAAACCATCCTTTAGCCACAGGAGTAAGATTGATTCTTCTTATGTGACTGGGAACCCCCTTTGAATCTCTTTCCCAATCTGTATTTTCCATGCATATTCCTTGCAGGATCTCATCAGGATTGTTTTCCCGTTGCAATCTAGCCTCATAGCTAAGCTCTGGATATGTGATGGTTCTCAATTTGAGAGCTCTTGTGATAGCAGCAGGGCTAAAACTCACTTCAACCCCTCTGACATAGCTTGTGTAGGGAGCACTATTTTTGTTTTCTTTGGCAGCATTGGCATAGAACTCCCTAATCATCACTGCACTGATGTCAGTCAGAGGAGAACACAAGAGTTCCCACCTTCTTTCTCTTGTAATTTGCTTCATGATGGGGTATTCTCCTTCCCTCAAATCAAAGCCTTTCTCATAGATGACATTCTTCCATTCCATGAACCTATGATATCTCCCTTCATGGAATTGGGATCTAAACCTTCTTGCATCAAATGATGGGGGTTCGGTTGCCATAGGTTCTTTTCCGGGCCTTCTTTTTGAGCTTGAGGAGGCCATTGAAGATTGAAGTGAAAAGTAAGAGGAAGTAGGAGTAGAAGAAATATGTGTTGTGTTTGGGGTGAACTTTGGTTCGGTTTTGATGTGTGAGGTAAGGAAGAACTATGTTGATTTCACATGAAAGTGGTTTAAAAGAGAGTGTGTAGGCCGTGTGGGTGCAACGGCTATTTATAGGCCATGTTTCCAAGCTTTTCAACAAAGCCACAATGAATGAGTGAAGAGGGGACCGTGAGAGTTCATGAAGGGCTGAGATTGGTTTGCTCTTTCAAGGGATGCATGAAATGGACGGCTTGCATGCATGGTTGAGGCTTGACGAGGATCCTCCTCCCATTGGTTGCATGTAGTTAAGTGTCCAAGGATGCATGCATGCAGATTTTGTTCCCCATGAACCCGTTCTCCTAGGCACATGTGACCTTCCTCACATAAATCCTCTCTAGCCGTGACCTTCATTGCTTGAGCTTGTCCTATTTTTTTCTGCATGAATCAAAACAGCTAGCCTTAGCTCATTAATAAGGTTGTTGGCAATTAATTTGTATTAAAGAGAAAGGATTGTTTTGTTTTGCTTATCATTATAAGAATATATAAATTTTTTTTTTGGTCAATTATGCCCCTTAATTAAAGATGTTGAAAGTTGGTGAACACCAAACTTATCTTTTATTAAGGGGATGGCCGAACAACTATCAACCATTCTTCACAATTGACATTTTCTTTAAAAATAATTGTGATGCATGATCTTGTTTGTATGCGGTTGATTCCATAGATGGTAAATATTCTTCTGAATTTTATTGCCCTTGCAGACACCAAACTTAGCGTTTAGTCATATGCTTTATTCAAATGAATTATGCATATATTCTAAGAATGGCCCCCTTTCTTTTTTTAGTGTACTTTAGGGGACACCAAACTTAGAATTCTGTCTTATGCTCTAAAATGTGCATTTACCAAATATGAAAGTTCAGAATCATACTTCAAGAAATCATAGCTTATTAAAGAGAAGGCAGAAATTTTAAATCATGGGTTGCCTCCCATGGAGCGCTCTTTTATTGTCATTAGCTTGACATTGACCTCCCTTTAGGGTGGTTGAAATTGGTGGTGTCTCAACTTGTCACCCCTCACTGTCAGCTTTCTCTGAGTGCCTTGATGTTCAATCTCCACATGCTCAAAAGAAAGAATCTGGTTGACAGTGTAATAATCTTCTGCTCCCTGCTGTTGGTATATTAACTGCACCTTATCACCCTTAGAAAATCCTTCAGTTGGGATTTTCTTGTTCTTCCACCCTTTGTGAGCCTTTTTCTTATTCTTCACCTTTTTCTTGCTTGTTGATCTTCCCTTCTTGGCAGTTACTTGAGTTGTGATGCCTTCCTTTCTGCTAATCACCCCTGCTTCCTTGTGAATCCCCTTTTCTTCTTGTGTCTGTTTGTTTATCTGTTCCACTTCCTTTTCAATTGATTGCTTTGGGGGGAGATCATCACTCATTTTGTTTTTTTCTTCATCCTTTTGTAATTCTGGGAAAACTTTCAGGATGATGCTCTCCTCATGCATCCTAAGAGTTAATTCTCCTTGCTCTATGTCCACAATGGCTCTAGCAGTGGCCAAAAATGGTCGACCGAGTATTATGGAGTCATTTCCATTTTTGAAGAATCCAGAATCACAAAATCTGCCGGATAAATGAATTTGTCAACCTTAACTAAAAGGTTCTCAATCAACCCCTTAGGATGGACTATTGATTGATCCACCAATTCCAAAGTCATCTCTGTTGGTTTCACCTCCTTTATGCCAAGTTTTTTCACTAGAGAATATGGGATTAGATTTATGTTTGCTCCTAGATCGCACATCCCTTTGTTAATGAACAGGTTTCCGATAGTGCATGGCAAGAAGAAACCTCCAGGGTCCTCAAGCTTGGGAGGGAGTCCCTTTCTAATGAGTGCACTGCATTCCTCACTAAGCATCACTGTTTCCTTCTCATTCCAATCCCTTTTCTTGTTAATGAGCTCCTTTAGAAACTTAGCATACAGGGGCATTTGCTCCAAAGCCTCTGCCAAAGGTATGTTGATTTCCAGCTTCTTGAAAGTCTCAAGAAATTTGTGGAAGTGCTGATCCTTTGTTTCCTTGTGAAATCTTTGTGGGTACGGCAGTGGTGGTGTTGAGCTCTTCACCACTTGATGCTGTTTTGGACTTGGTTCTTCCAAGATATTCTTTCCTTTCTTCAAATTCTGTGGCTTGTTATCTTCTTCTGTGAGTTTTTCTGGAGCATTCTTGCTTATCTTATCCTTGTTGATGGCTTCAGTGTTATCTTCCATGAGCTCTTTGGTTGCTCCTTGGTTGCTGTCTGTTAACACCCTTCCACTTCTTAGTTGCACCACCTTGCATTCTTCCTTTGGGTTGGGAATGGTATCACTAGGTAGTGAACTTGATGGTTTCTCAACAGAGATCTTCTTAGAGATTTGGCCAATTTGCCTCTCTAAGTTCTTCATGGTAGCTTCTTGATTTTGTTTGTCAATTCTTGGCTCTTCATTAGTTTCTCCAGGAGTACTTCTAGATTGGTGATTCTCTGTGAATCTTGTGTGATGGGTTGGTTTTGGGGTGTTGATGGATGAAGGTAAGTGTTTTGGTTAGTTGGGTGGTTATTGGGTGGGTATTGGTTAGAATTTGGGTAGTTGTTTTGTGGTTTTCTGTATGAATTTTGGTTAGTAGTTGGCTGGGGGTTGTGGTTTGTGTTTTTCCAATTGTTTTGGCCTGTGTTCCTTTGCCATGGTTGTTGGTTTTGATTATGGTTGTCTCCCCATCTGAGGTTTGGATGATTCTTCCAAGATGGATTGTAAGTCTCTCCATAAACTTCATTTGTTCCCTGATTCTGGTTGTGCAAGTATTGAACCTGCTCTTGTTGTTGCTCCTCTTGAGTTTCTTCACTTTGTACCCAAGTGTTTGGAGGTTGGCTTGTGGTGCTCACTGCTGCCACTTGCAAGCCATCAATTCTCTTAGCCATTTGCTCAAATTGTTGTTGAATCTGTTGTTGCATCATCTTGTTTTGAGCTAAGATTGAATCAACTCCTTCCAACTCCATGACTCCTCTTCTCTGTGATGGTTGGCGTTGTCTTTGATGAGCAAAGAAATATTGGTTGTTGGCCACCATATCAATGAGGTTTCGAGCTTCCTCTGTGGTTTTCATGAGTTGTAGAGAGCCTCCAGCAGAGTGATCAAGAGCCTCCTGAGCTTTAAGAGTGAGGCCTTCATAGAAGTTTTGTAGCTTGTCCCACTCAGTGAACATCTCTGGTGGACACTTCCTCAATAGAGCCTTGTATCTCTCCCATGCTTCATATAAGCTCTCGGCCTCCAATTGAGTGAAGGTTTGAACCTCTGTCTTCAACCTTAGGACTCTTTGAGGTGGATAGAATTTAGCAAGGAACTTGCTCACCAAGTCATCCCAAGTGTTGATGCTTTCTTTTGGAAAAGTCTCTAGCCATTGAGTGGCTTTATCTCTAAGAGAGAATGGGAAGAGTAGCAACTTGTAGCTATCAGGGGGTACACCATTTGTCTTCACTGTATCACAGATTCTCAAAAAGGTGGACAAATGTTGGTTTGGATCCTCCAAAGGTCCTCCTCCGAAGGAACAATTGTTTTGCACCAGAGTTATGAGTTGTGGCTTGAGTTCAAAGTTGTTTGCATTGACATTGGGAGGAAGAATGCTACTCCCACAATGCCTAGCATTTGCAAATGTGTATGAAGCCAAGACTCTTCTCTGTTGGTCATTGTTGGCTCCTCCTCCTGGTTGACTAGTATCTCCTTCCATATCTTGGAATTCCTCCTCAGATTCTTCTTCTTCTCCAACAATATTCTTCCCTCTTTCTGCTCTTCTTATTCTCCGAAGAGTCCTTGGATCAATTTCAGAAATGATAGGAGAGGATCTCCCTATACCTGACATACAAACACACAGCAACAAACGCACAAACCCAGAGAGTTAACAAAACTTCAATCTATTGCTAGAATGAGGTTTTGGTTGGTTAGTTTAAGCAAAAACTCCAACAGTTAATGTGTTAGTAAGAGTTAGAGTAACAGAAAAGAAAAATGCTTAATCTAGACCTCCACTTCACTTAATCATTGTCAATCTATTTCAATCCCCGGCAACGGCGCCAAAAACTTGATGTGTGGAAAACGATCCAACACAAAACTCACCGGCAAGTGTACCGGGTCGCATCAAGTAATAATAACTCACATGAGTGAGGTCGATCCCACAGGGATTGAAGGATTGAGCAATTTTAGTTTAGTGGGTGGTTTAGTCAAGCGAATCAAGTTTTGGTTGAGTGATTTGTGTTTATCAGAAATTAAATGACAGTAAATGTAAAGGGGGAAGGGAGAAATGCAGTAAAATAAAGAACAGAAGAGTAAAAGTGCAGAAACTTAAAGAGCAAGAAAGTAAATGACTGAAACTTAAAGTGCAAGAAACTTAAATTGCAGTAACTTAAATGGCAAGAAAGATAAATTGCTGAATGTAAAGGGGAATTGAGGAATGGGATTGCAGGATCTAAACAAGAAGAAGTAAATTGCAGTAAAGAAGGTAGCAGAAATGAATTGGATGCAAACAGGAAATTTAAACAGCAAGGAAATTAAAGTGCAGTAAAGGTTCACAGAGGAACCAAAAGTGATCTCAGGATCCCAAGGGCTTAGGTAGCAGAGCCTAAAACCCAATTTCCTTCCCAGATCTGAAGTTACTGAGCAATTGACAGAAAATTAAAAGAGAAAGCAGTAGAAGAACAGAATTTGGATTGAATTATGCAGAAAATATAATGCAAAGAGTTTGAATGGGAATTGGGACAGAATTTCCCCAATTTCACACACCCAATACTCAGAAAACAGAAGAGAAGAATTGCCCAAGGGAATTGAGGAAGGAGATCAAGCAATTCTCCTTTGATCCTCTTGGTGCTCGGACAAATCTCTCAAGAAAGCTCAAAAGAAGTTCAAAAATTCAGA
Source organism: Arachis stenosperma (assembly GCF_014773155.1). Classification (NCBI taxonomy): domain Eukaryota; kingdom Viridiplantae; phylum Streptophyta; class Magnoliopsida; order Fabales; family Fabaceae; genus Arachis; species Arachis stenosperma. Next base: position 85,611,820 of record NC_080378.1, on the reverse strand, counting down.
ATGAAAACCAAAATTGCAAAGCTCAAAAGTAAAGGTAGCTAAAAGTCCTAGTTACATCAAACTAAGTCCTATTTATACACTTTCTATTCTTGGATGATGGGATTTGGATGGGCTTTTGGATTGGTGAAGAAATGAATTCAAATCAATTTTTAATTTGAATTTTGGCCCAAAAACCACTCCCAGGAGGCTGCCCTGCCCTTGTGGAGGGCAGGGCAAAAAATTGATGCTTGGTGCTTGGAGTTGGTGCGGCCATGTGCGATTCTGGTGCGAGTTGGTGCGTGTCTGGCATGAGCTTGGTGCGCTAGAGGCTGCCCTGCCCGCGCCAAGGGCAGGGCGGGAAAGCTGCTGCGCCAGAACGTGATGCGTGCTTGCGCTTGGTGCTACCAGAATTGAGAAGCGCGTGCTGCACGTTGATGCGTGGGACGGCCAGATTTGAGGAGCGCGCGTGCGCGCGAAGCACGTTGACGCGTGGATGCTCCCTGCCCGCGCCAAGGGCAGGGCAGGAATGGTTTGGTGCTCCAGGAAGCAGAGTTGGTGCGCCAAGGTCTTGTGTGTGATGCGCCAATTTCAAATGCTGCCCTGCCCGCGCCAAGGGCAGGGCAAGGTTCCCAATCTCATGGCCCGTGTTCGAATCTGGTGGCTTGCAAACACGCTACTTTTTCTTTTGATTTCTTGGCACGCTATTTGGTCTCAAGGCTTGGCTTCCTCATGGTTCTTGGTTCGAACCTTGTGGCTTGCATGGGAGCTATTTTTCCTTGGATTTCTTTCTCATGGAGCCCGATCCTGCTCTCCACAAGGGCAGGGCAGGGTTGCCTTTGCTTGCTTGGTCACTTGATGCTGCCCTCCTAGAGGGCATTCTGCCCTTGTGGAGGGCAAGGTTGCTTCCCCATTATAATGCGGCACGCCTCCTCTTGATTCGGCCACGCTTTTCTTTCTTTGGCTACACTTTTTATGCCACGCTTTCCATTTTCTTTTCTTTTCTTCACCTAAAATAAACCAAACAACCACTCAAAGCATCACTAAATTCAAGAGGCTTATAAATCAATTAAAATGCAATTAAAGTTAGCTTAAACCTCATGACTTATCATTAATTTCATGGTGGTTGCTTGATTTAGAGAAGTTGTGCATTTTCACTCCAAATCACTAACTTAGGATGCAAGAAAGTGCATAAATGCTAACAAAACAAGTGAAATTAGCTTGAAAAATGGGTATATGATGACTTGTCATCAGTGACATAAAGGATTCCATATTTTCTTGTTCTCTTCTCTTTCATATGAGCAGGAGCAAAGACAAAGGCATTCTTGTTGAAGCTGACCCTGAACCTGAAAGGACCTTGAAGCGAAAGCTAAGAGAAGCTAAGGCACAACTCTCTGTAGAGGACCTAACAGAAATCTTCAAAGAAGAAGAACCCATGGCAGCCGAAAACAACAACAATGCAAACAATGCAAGGAAGGTGCTGGGTGACTTTACTGCACCTACTCCCGACTTTTATGGGAGAAGCATCTCTATCCCTGCCATTGGAGCAAACAACTTTGAGCTTAAGCCTCAATTAGTTTCTCTAATGCAACAGAATTGCAAGTTCCATGGACTTCCATTGGAAGATTCTCATCAGTTCTTAGCTGAATTCTTGCAAATCTGTGACACTGTCAAGACTAATGGGGTTGACTCTGAGGTCTACAGACTTATGCTATTCCCTTTTGCTGTAAGAGACAGAGCTAGGACATGGTTGGACTCACAACCTAAAGAAAGCCTGGACTCATGGGAAAAGCTAGTCGATGCCTTCTTGGCAAAGTTCTTTCCACCTCAAAAATTGAGTAAGCTTAGAGTGGAAGTCCAAACCTTCAGACAGAAGGATGGAGAATCCCTCTATGAAGGTTGGGAAAGATACAAACAATTGATCAGAAAGTGTCCATCTGATATGCTTTCTAAATGGAGCATCATAGGTATTTTCTATGATGGTCTCTCTGAACTATCCAAGATGTCTTTGGATAGCTCTGCTGGAGGATCTCTTCATCTGAAGAAGACGCCTACAGAAGCTCAAGAACTAATTGAAATGGTTGCAAATAACCAATTCATGTACACTTCTGAAAGAAATCCTGTGAACAATGGGACAAGTCAGAAGAAAGGAGTTCTTGAGATTGATACTCTGAATGCCATTCTGGCTCAGAATAAAATATTGACTCAACAAGTCAATCTGATTTCTCAAAGTCTGTCTGGAATGCAAAATGCACCAAGCAGTACTAAGGATGCTTCATCTGAAGAAGAAGCCTATGATCCTGAGAACCCTTCAATGGAAGAGGTGAATTACCTAGGAGAACCCTATGGAAACACCTATAATTCTTCATGGAGAAATCACCCAAATTTCTCATGGAAGAATCAAGAGAGACCTCAACAAGGTTTCAACAACAATAATGGTGGAAGAAACAGGTTTAGCAATGGCAAGCCTTTTCCATCATCTTCTCAGCAACAGACAGAGAATTCTAAGCAGAACCCCTCTGACTTAGCAACCATGGTCTCTGATCTGATCAAGACCACTCAAAGTTTCATGACTGAAACAAGGTCCTCCATTAGGAATTTGGAGGCACAAGTGGGACAGCTGAGCAAGAAAGTTACTGAACTCCCTCCAAGTACTCTTCCAAGCAATACAGAAGAAAATCCAAAAGGAGAGTGCAAGGCCATCAACATGGCCGAATTTGGAGAGGAAGGAGAGGAAGTGAACGCCACTGAGGAAGACCTCAATGGGCGTGCACTGGCCTCCACTGAGTTCCCAAATGAGGAACCATGGGAATCTGAGGCTCAAAATGAGACCATAGAGATTCCATTGGACTTACTTCTGCCCTTCATAAGCTCTGATGAGTATTCTTCCTCTGAAGAGGATGAGTATGTCACTGAAGAGCAAGTTGCTAAATACCTTGGAGCAATCATGAAGCTAAATGACAAGTTATTCGGAAATGAGACTTGGGAGAATGAACCTCCTTTGCTCACCAAAGAACTGGATGACTTGTCTAGGCAGAAATTACCTCAAAAGAGACAAGATCCTGGGAAGTTTTCAATACCTTGTACCATAGGCACCATGACCTTCAAGAAGGCTCTGTGTGACTTAGGGTCAAGTGTAAACCTCATGCCTCTCTCTGTAATGGAGAAGCTAGGAATCTTTGAGGTGCAAGCTGCAAAAATCTCACTAGAGATGGCAGACTGGTGCACGAAATTGCAATCACACTTTTGCAATCCCGCACAACTAACCAGCAAGTGCACTGGGTCGTCCAAGTAATACCTTGCGTGAGCAAGGGTCGATCCCACGGAGATTGTCGGCTTGAAGCAAGCTATGGTTATCTTGTAACTCTTAGTCAGGATATCAGAAATTATCAGGATTGATTGTAAAAAGCAAAAGAACATGAAATAAGTACTTGTTATGCAGTAATGGAGAATAGGTTGAGGTTTTGGAGATGCTCTATCTTCTGAATCTCTGCTTTCCTACTGTCTTCTTCATCAAACACGCAAGGCTCCTTCCATGGCAAGCTGTATGTAGGGTTTCACCGTTGTCAGTGGCTACCTCCCATCCTCTCATTGGAAATGTTCAACGCACCCTGTCACGGCACGGCTATCCATCTGTCGGTTCTCAATCAGGCCGGAATAGAATCCAGTGATTCTTTTGCGTCTGTCACTAACGCCCCGCCTTCAGGAGTTTGAAGCACGTCACAGTCATTCAGTCATTGAATCCTACTCAGAATACCACAGACAAGGTTTAGACCTTCCGGATTCTCTTGAATGCCGCCATCAGTTCTAGCTTATACCACGAAGATTCTGGTTAAGGAATCCAAGAGATATCTACTCAATCTAAAATAGAACAGAGGTGGTTGTCAGGCACATGTTCATAGTTGAGAATGATGATGAGTGTCACGGATCATCACATTCATCCGGGTTAAGAACAAGTGATATCTTAGAATCGAAGCAAGCATGATTGAATAAGAAACAGTAGTAATTGCATTAATCCATCAAGACACAACAGAGCTCCTCACCCCCAACCATGGGGTTTGGAGACTCATGCTGTAAGAAGTACACAAAGAAACGTGTAAAGTGTCATGAGGTACAGGAACAATGTCAAAAGGTCCTATTAATAGTAAACTAGTATCCTAAGGTTTACAGAAATGAGTAAATGACAGAAAAATCCACTTCCGGGCCCACTTGGTGTGTGCTTGGGCTGAGCATTGAAGCATTCAAGTGTAGAGACCTTTTCTGGAGTTAAACGCCAGCTTCCATGCCAGTTTGGGCGTTTAACTCCAAGTTTTATGCCAGTTCCGGCGTTTAACGCTGGAATTTCTGAGGCCGAATTGCTACGCCGAATTGGGCCATCAAATCTTGGGCAAAGTATAGACTATTATATATTGCTGGAAAGCCCAGGATGTCTACTTTCCAACGCCGTTGAGAGCTTGCCAATTGGGCTTCTGTAGCTCCAGAAAATCCACTTCGAGTGCAGGGAGGTCAGAATCCAACAGCATCTGCAGTCCTTTTCAGTCTCTGAATCAGATTTTTGCTCAGAACCTTCAATTTCAGTCAGAAAATACCTGAAATCACAGAAAAATACACAAACTCATAGTAAAGTCCAGAAAAGTGAATTTTAACTAAAAACTAATAAAAATATACTAAAAACTAACTAAAAGATACTAGAAACATACTAAAAACAATGCCAAAAAGCGTACAAATTATCCGCTCATCACAACACCAAACTTAAATTGTTGCTTGTCCCCAAGCAACTGAAAATCAAAAATAGGATAAAAAGAAGAGAATATACTATAGACTCCAAAATATCAAAGAAACATAGTTCCAATTAGATGAGCGGGACTAGTAGCTTTTTGCCTCCGAACAATTTTGGCATCTCACTCTATCCTTTGAAGTTCAGAATGATTGGCATCTATGAGAACTCAGAACTCAGATAGTGTTATTGATTCTCCTAGTTAAGTATAATGATTCTTGAACATAGCTAGTGTATGAGTCTTGGCTGTGGCCCAAAGCACTCTGTCTTCCAATATTACCACCGGATACATACATGCCACAGACACATAATTGGGTGAACCTTTTTAGATTGTGACTCAGCTTTGCTAGAGTCCCCAATTAGAGGTGTCCAGGGTTCTTAAGCACACTCTTTTTGCCTTGGTTCACAACTTTATTTCTTTCTTTTTTTCTCTTTTTTTTTCGAAAATTTTTTTTTTCACTGCTTTTTCTTGCTTCAAGAATCACTTTGATGATTTTTCAGATCCTCAATAACAGTTCTCTTTTTCCATCATTCTTTCAAGAGCCAACAATTTTAACATTTTTAAAACAACAAATTCAAAAGACATATGCACTGTTCAAGCATTCATTCAGAAAACAAAAAGTATTGTCACCACATCAAACCAATTCAACTAGTTTCAGAGATAAATTTCGAAATCCTGTACTTCTTGTTCTTTTGTGATTAAAGCATTTTTTCATTTAAGAGAGGTGATGGATTCATAGGACATTCATAGCTTTAAGGCATAAACTTTAAATTTTATTAATTATGAATTAAGAACAAGACTCAAATATAGATATAAGATGAGACTAAAAAAATAAAATAAAAATAGGAATAGAAAACAAAAGAAAAACGCAAAAATAGGCTCCTAATGATAGAGGTTTTCACAGAGTTAGGACTCAACAACCTTGATTTTGAGAAGTGGATGCTCCCTCAGCTTGAGAGGAGAGCTTTTGGCGTTTCATCTCTTGGAGTTCACGCCCCTGCTTCTCTTGCTCCTTCCATTGACTTCTTGGTGATTGGATGCTCAATGGGTATGAATTCATCTGCTTCTACCTTTACCCCAGCCTCTTTACAGAGCAAGGAGATCAAGCTTGGGTAAGCCAATTTGGTTACAGTGGAATTCTTATTTGCAATTGTGTAAATCTCACAAGCAATCACATGATGGACCTCCACTTCTTTTCCAAGCATAATGCAATGAATCATCACTGCTCTCTTGATGGTGACCTCAGAACGGTTGCTAGTGGGCAATATGGAACGCCCAATAAAGTCTAGCCAACCTCTTGCAATTGGTTTGAGGTCTCCCCTCTTGAGTTGGTTAGGGACACCCTTAGAATTGGTTATCCACTTAGTTCCAGGGAGGCATATGTCCTCTAGAACTTGATCCAACCCTTTATCTACTCTCACCATCCTCCTATTAAAGGAGTCAGGATCATCTTGCAGTTGAGGTAACTTGAAGATTTCTCTTATTTTGTCCAGATGAAAGTACATAACTTTCCCTCTGACCATAGTTCTGTAGGTATGGTAAGCGGTTCCAGTCATTCTCTGCTTATCTGTCAGCCACAGATTTGAGTAGAATTCCTGAACCATGTTCCTTCCAACCTTTGTCTCAGGATTGGTTAGAACTTCCCATCCTCTGTTTCAAATTTGCTCTTGGATCCCCGGATATTCGTCTTCTTTCAGATCAAATTTAACTTCCGGGATCACTGACCTCAGACCCATTATTTTGTGATAATGGTCTTCATGTTCTTTAGTTAAGAACTTCTCTTGATTCCAAAGATTCTTTGGATTAGTCTCTTTCTTTCCTCTTAAATTGGTTTGTTTTCCTTTAGGAGCCATGATATTGATGAATCTTGGCTTAGTGATCACGGAAAAGCACACCAAACTTAGAGGTTTTGCTTGTCCTCAAGCAAAAGAAAAGAGAGAAGAGAGGGGGAGGAAGAGGAAATTCGAATGGTGTGGTGTAATGAGGGAGCCAAACGTGTATTTATAAGGTGGGGAGGGGAGTTTTCGAAGAAAAAAAGAGAGAAATTTGAAAGGATATTTGAGAAGATATGGAAAGAAATTGAGAAAATGGTAAAATTTTTGAACAATGTTTGTAATTGATTTGAAATAAATTTGAAGAATGGTTTTGATTTTTGAAGATTTGAAAGTGAATGATGAATGATTGAAGTGTGATTTTGTAGAAAAGTATGGGTGAGAAAAGGAAAGTTTGAAAAAATTTGATTTGAAAACAAAATTGTGGTCCCCCCACCTTGCTGGCGTTAAACGCCCAGAATGGCACCCATTCTGGCGTTTAACGCCCATTTGTTGCCCCTTTTGGGCGTTTAACGCCCAGCCAGGTGCCCTGGCTGGCGTTAAACGCCAGAATTCCTTTGTCACTGGGCGTTTTTCCAAAACGCCCAGGATGCTGCACACCTGGCGTTAAACGCCCAGAATGGTGCCCATTCTGGCGTTTAACGCCCAAAATGGTACCATTACTGGCGTTAAACGCCCAGAATGGTGCCCATTCTGGCGTTTAACGCCCAAAATGCCCCTTACTGGCATTTTTTCGCCAGTAAGCTCATTTTCTCTGCTTTTTGAGCTGAATCCTTCTGTAACTCTATGAATTCCTTCATTTTTGATACTTGCCTCTGTAAGAACAAATCATATAACCTCCTAATGACTGGGTTGCCTCCCAGCAAGCGCTTCTTTACTGTCTTTAGCTGGACCTTCACTGAGAATTACTCAAGTCTCAGTTTTGAGCACTCCTGCTCAAAATTGCCTTCAAGATAATGCTTGATTCTCTGTCCATTAACAATGAACTTTTTGTCAGAATCAATATCCTGAAGCTCAACATATCCATAAGGTGAGACTCCTGTAATCACATATGGACCCCTCCACCGGGATTTGAGTTTTCCTAGAAACAATTTGTGCCTAGAGTTGAAGAGCAGAACTTTTTGTCCTGGCTCAAAGACTCTGGTTGACAACTTCTTGTCATGCCATTTCTTTGCCTTTTCCTTATAAATTTTTGCATTTTCAAAGGCATTGAGTCTGAACTCCTCTAGCTCATTTAGCTGGAGCAATCTCTTTTCACCAGCTAACTGTGCGTCCATGTTCAGGAACCTGGTTGCCCAGTAGGCTTTATGTTCCAGTTCCACGGGCAGATGACAGGCCTTCCCATACACCAATTGGTATGGAGAAGTTCCTATAGGAGTCTTGAATGCTGTTCTGTATGCCCACAGAGCATCATCCAAGCTCTTTGCCCAATCCTTTCTTCGGGCTATTACAGTCCATTCTAGGATTCTTTTTAGCTCTCTGTTAGAGACTTCAGCTTGCCCATTTGTCTGTGGATGATACGCAGTTGCCACTTTATGGCTAATTCCATATCTAACCATAGCAGAGTATAGCTGTTTGTTGCAGAAATGAGAGCCCCCATCACTGATTAGTACTCTGGGAACACCAAATCTGCTGAAGATGTGTTTCTGGAGAAATTTGAGCACGGTCTTGGTATCATTAGTGGTGTAGCAATTGCTTCTACCCACTTAGATACATAGTCTACCGCCACCAGAATGTAAGTGTTTGAGTATGATGGTGGGAATGGCCCCATGAAGTCATCCCCCATACATCAAACAATTCTATCTCTAATATCCCTTGTTGAGGCATGGCATATCCGTGAGGCAGGTTACCAGCTCTTTGGCAACTGTCACAGTTACGCACAAACTCTCGGGAATCTTTATAGAGAGTAGGCCAGTAGAAGCCACACTGGAGGACTTTAGTGGCTGTTCGCTCACTTCCAAATGCCCTCCATACTGTGATCCATGGCAATGCCATAGGATCCTTTGTGCTTCTTCTCTGGGTACACATCTGCGGATCACTCCGTCAGCACATCTCTTAAAGAGATATGGTTCATCCCAGAGGTAGTACTTGGCATCTGAAATTAATTTCTTTCTTTGCACTCTGCTGTACTCCTTGGGTATGAACCTCACAGCTTTATAGTTTGCAATATCTGCGAACCATGGAGCTTCCTGAATGGCAAAGAGTTGCTCATCTGGGAAAGTCTCAGAGATCTCAGTAGAAGGGAGGGACGCCCCAGCTACTGGTTCTATTCGGGACAGATGATCAGCTACTTGGTTCTCTGTCCCTTTTCTGTCTCTTATTTCTATATCAAACTCTTGCAGAAGCAACACCCATCTTATAAGCCTGGGTTTTGAATCATGCTTTGTGAGTAAGTATTTAAGAGCAGCATGGTCAGTGTACACAATCACCTTTGATCCCACTAGGTAGGATCTAAACTTGTCAATGGCATAAACCACTGCAAGTAATTCTTTTTCTGTGGTTGTGTAATTCTTCTGTGCATCATTTAGAACACGGCTAGCATAGTAAATGACATGCAGAAGTTTGTTATGCCTCTGTCCCAACACTACACCAATGGCATGATCGCTGGCATCACACATCAATTCAAATGGTAATGCCCAATCTGGTGCAGAGATGACTGGTGCTGTGACCAGTTTAGCTTTCAGGGTCTCAAATGCCTGCAGACACTGTGTGTCAAACACAAATGGTGTGTCAGCAGCTAGCAGGTTACTTAAAGGTTTTGCAATTTTCGAAAAATCCTTTATGAACCTTTTGTAAAATCCTGCATGCCCCAGAAAGCTTCTGATTGCCTTAACATTGGCAGGTGGTGGTAATTTTTCAATTACCTCTACCTTTGCCTTATCCACCTCTATTCCCCTGCTTGAAATTTTGTGCCCAAGGACAATTCCTTCAGTCACCATAAAGTGACATTTCTCCCAGTTTAAAACCAGGTTAGTCTCTTGGCACCTTTTCAGGACAAGTGCTAGGTGGTTAAGACAGGAGCTATATGAGTCTCCATATACTGAAAAGTCATCCATGAAGACTTCCAGAAATTTCTCTACCATATCTGAGAAGATAGAGAGCATGCACCTCTGAAAGGTTGCAGGTGCATTGCACAGACCAAAAGGCATCCTTCTGTAGGCAAACACGCCAGAAGGGCAAGTGAATGCTGTCTTCTCTTGGTCCTGAGGATCTACTGCAATTTGGTTGTAGCCTGAATAGCCATCCAAAAAGCAGTAGTAATCATGACCATCTAGTCTTTCTAGCATTTGGTCTATGAATGGTAAAGGAAAATGATCCTTTCTGGTGGCTGTATTGAGCCTTCTGTAGTCAATACACATGCGCCACCCCTGTGACTGTCCTTGTAGGGACCAGTTCATTTTTTTCATTATGAACTACTGTCATGCCTCCCTTTTTGGGAACAACTTGGACAGGGCTCACCCAGGGGCTATCAGAAATAGGATAAATAATCCCAGCCTCTAGTAATTTAGTGACCTCTTTTTGCACCACCTCCTTCATGGCAGGATTTAGCCTCCTCTGTGGTTGGACCACTGGTTTGGCATTATCCTCCAATAGGATCTTGTGCATGCATCTAGCTGGGCTAATGCCCTTAAGATCACTTATGGACCACCCAAGAGCTGTCTTGTGTGTCCTTAGCACTTGAATCAGTGCTTCCTCTTCCTGTGAATTTAAAGCAGAGCTTATAATTACTGGAAAAGTGTCACCCTCTCCCAGAAATGCATATTTCAGGGATGGTGGTAGTGGTTTGAGTTCAGGCTTAGGAGGCTTATCCTCTTCCTGAGGAATTTTCGAAAATTCCCTTGCCTCCTCTGGTTCTTCTTGATCAGGTTGAGCATCCTTGAAGATGTCCTCAAGCTCTGATTCTAGGCTTTCAGCCATATTGATCTCTTCTACCAGAGAGTCAATAATGTCAGCGCCCATGCAGTCTTCTGTTGTGTCTGGATGCTGCATAGCTTTTACAGCATTCAACTTGAACTCATCCTCATTGACTCTCAAGTTACTTCCCCTCTTGTACATCAATGAGAGTTCGTCCAGTTGCTAGGAAAGGTCTTCCTAGAATGAGAGTTGCACTCTTGTGCTCCTCCATTTCCAGCACTACAAAGTCAGTTGGAAAGGCAAATGGCCCAACCTTGACAATCATATCCTCTATTATGCCTGACGGATGTTTAATAGAGCCATCAGCAAGTTGGAGGCAGATCCTGGTTGGCTTGACTTCTCCAGTCAACCCAAGCTTTCTGATGGTGGATGCAGGTATTAGATTGATGCTTGCTCCAAGATCACATAGGGCTGTCTTGGTGCAAGTGCCTTCTAATGTGCATGGTATCAGAAAGCTTCCCGGATCTTGAAGCTTTTCTGGTAAGCTTTTCAGAATGACTGCACTGCATTCTTTAGTGAGAAACACTTTTTCAGTTTCTCTCCAATCCTTCTTATGACTTAAGATTTCCTTCATGAACTTAGCATAAGAAGGTATTTGCTCAAGTGCCTCTGCAAACGGAATCTTTATTTCAAGAGTCCTTAGATAGTCTGCAAAGCGGGCAAATTGCTTATCCTGTTCCGCTTTGCGGAGTTTCTGAGGATAAGGTATCTTGGCTTGATATTCTTCAACCTTAGATGCTGCAGGTTTATTCCTTACAGAAGTGGTTGAAGAAGCCTTTTTAGAGGGATTACTGTCAGCACTCTCAGGTGTCTGATCTTCCCTTGGCGTTTGAACGCCAGGAATGGGTGAAGTTTGGGCGTTAAACGCCAACTTCTCTTCCTTTTCTGGCGTTTGAACGCCAGAACTGGGCAAGGAATGGGCGTTTAACGCCAACTTTCCTTCCCTTTCTGGCGTTTGAACGCCAATAATATTCCTCTCTGGGCTCTTACTGTCCTCAGAGGATTTTGAACAGTGGTTTGGTTATCCTCTGTCAATTGTTCCTTGTTTGACTTTTTGCTCTTTTGAACAGTGTTATTCATGTCTTCCCACTCCTCAGTTGAACTGCTTGACATTCCTCTGTTATCTGTTTAGATATTTGCTATTTTGCTTGATTCAATTGCAGTTCTATGCTCTTTTAGCACCTTAGTATCATGGAGCATTTCTTTAAATTCTGCTAACTGTTCAGTCATCAGGAGCAATTGTTGATTAAGCTCATTCATCTTTCTTGAGGATTAGGATCAGTGACTACTGTCATAACTTCCTCTTTTGGAGAGAACTCATTGCTAGTACAAATATTGGTTTCTAGCAACAGTGTCTATAAGCTCTTGAGCTTCTTCAATTGTCTTCCTCATATGTATAGATCCACCAGCTGAGTGGTCTAAAGACATCTGAGCTTTTTCTGTAAGCCCATAGTAGAAAATGTCTAACTGTACCCATTCTGAAAACATTTCAGAGGGATATTTCCTTAGCATACCTCTATACCTCTCCCAGGCATTGTAAAGGGATTCATTATCCTCTTGTTTAAAGCCTTGGATGTCCAGCCTTAGCTGTGTCATCCTCTTTGGAGGGTAAAAATGATTCAGGAATTTGTCTGATAATTGTTTCCATGTCTTTATGCTTGCTGTAGGTTGGTTATTCAACCACCTTTTAGCTTGATCTTTTACAGCAAATGGAAACAATAACAGTCTGTAGACATCCTGATCTACCTCTTTATCATGTACTGTGTCAGCAATTTGTAAGAACTGTGCCAGAAACTCAGTAGGTTCTTCCTGTGGAAGACCGGAATACTGGCAATTTTGCTGCACTATGATAATGAGTTGAGGATTTAGCTCAAAGCTGCTTGCTTTGATGGGAGGTGCAGATGCTACTCCCATATGCAGCTGTAATGGGTTAGCATATGACCCCAGAGTCCTTTTGGACTGATTAATCCCACTTAAGTCCATAATGGACAAAAGGGAAATGATGATGATTGCAAAGAGATAAATTTTGTTTTTTGTTTTTTTTTTTTGAATAAAACAAAAAAAAATAAAATAAAACAAAAGAGAATTAAAAGAAAAATTCGAAAATCAAAAAGGAAAATAAGATCAAAGCAAATTGAGAACTGAATCAATCAAGTAATTAAAAGATTTTGAAAATAGCAATTAAAAAGATATGATTGGAAAATTTTTATGAAAAAGATTTGATTTTGAAAAGATGAAAGAGAAAAACACAAAAAGACACCAAACTTAAAATTTTTAGAAAATCAAACACTAATTTTTCGAAAATTTTAAGGGAAAACAAAAAGAGGACACCAAACTTAGAACTTTTACGGATCAAAAAGGGACTAAGAACATGCAAAAATCGAAAAGAAAAGCAAAAGGCATGCAATTGACACCAAACTTAAAATATGAACTAGACTCAACTAGAAGACTCTAAACCAACAAAAAAAAACAGTCCTAATCTAAGCAACAAGATAAGCCGTCAGTTGTCCAAACTCGAACAATCCCCGGCAACGGCGCCAAAAACTTGGTGCACGAAATTGCAATCCTTGCGTGAGCAAGGGTCGATCCCATGGAGATTGTCGGCTTGAAGCAAGCTATGGTTATCTTGTAACTCTTAGTCAGGATATCAGAAATTATCAGGATTGATTGTAAAAAGCAAAAGAACATGAAATAAGTACTTGTTATGCAGTAATGGAGATAGGTTGAGGTTTTGGAGATGCTCTATCTTCTGAATCTCTGCTTTCCTACTGTCTTCTTCATCAAACACGCAAGGCTCCTTCCATGGCAAGCTGTATGTAGGGTTCACCGTTGTCAGTGGCTACCTCCCATCCTCTCATTGGAAATGTTCAACGCACCTGTCACGGCACGGCTATCATCTGTCGGTTCTCAATCAGGCCGGAATAGAATCCAGTGATTCTTTTGCGTCTGTCACTAACGCCCCGCCTTCAGGAGTTTGAAGCACGTCACAGTCATTCGTCATTGAATCCTACTCAGAATACCACAGACAAGGTTTAGACCTTCCGGATTCTCTTGAATGCCGCCATCAGTTCTAGCTATACCACGAAGATTTGGTTAAGGAATCCAAGAGATATCTACTCAATCTAAAATAGAACAGAGGTGGTTGTCAGGCACATGTTCATAGTTGAGAATGATGATGAGTGTCACGGATCATCACATTCATCCGGGTTAAGAACAAGTGATATCTTAGAATCGAAGCAAGCATGATTGAATAAGAAACAGTAGTAATTGCATTAATCCCATCAAGACACAGCAGAGCTCCTCACCCCCAACCATGAGGTTTAGAGACTCATGCTGTAAGAAGTACACAAAGAAACATGTAAAGTGTCATGAGGTACAGGAACAATGTCAAAAGGTCCTATTAATAGTAAACTAGTATCCTAAGGTTTACAGAAATGAGTAAATGACAGAAAAATCCACTTCCGGGCCCACTTGGTGTGTGCTTGGGCTGAGCATTGAAGTATTCAAGTGTAGAGACCTTTTCTGGAGTTAAACGCCAGCTTCCATGCCAGTTTGGGCGTTTAACTCCAAGTTTTATGCCAGTTCCGGCGTTTAACGCTGGAATTTCTGAGGCCGAATTGCTACGCCGAATTGGGCCATCAAATCTTGGGCAAAGTATGGACTATTATATATTGCTGGAAAGCCCAGGATGTCTACTTTTCAAAGCCGTTGAGAGCTTGCCAATTGGGCTCCTGTAGCTCCAGAAAATCCACTTCGAGTGCAGGGAGGTCAGAATCCAACAGCATCTGCAGTCCTTTTCAGTCTCTGAATCAGATTTTTGCTCAGAACCTTCAATTTCAGTCAAAAAATACCTGAAATCACAGAAAAACACACAAACTCATAGTAAAGTCCAGAAAAGTGAATTTTAACTAAAAACTAATAAAAATATACTAAAAACTAACTAAAAGATACTAGAAACATACTAAAAATAATGCCAAAAAGCGTACAAATTATCCGCTCATCACAGACAACTCAAGAAAACAAGCTCATGGACTTGTAGAGGATGTTTTGGTGAAGATTGAAGACCACTACATCCCTGCTGATTTCATAGTCCTAGAGACTGGGAAGTGCATGGATGAAACCATCATCCTTGGCAGACCCTTCCTAGCCACAGCAAAGGCTGTTATTGATGTTGATGGAGGTGAACTGATCATTCAAGTGAATGAAGAATCCTTTGTGTTTAAGGCTCAAGGATGTCCCTCTGTCACCATGGAGAGGAAGCATGAAAAGCTTCTCTCAAATCAGAGTCAAACAGAGCCCCCACAGTCAAACTCTAAGTTGGTGTTGGGAGGCCACAACCAACTCTAAGTTTGGTGTTGAACCCCCACATTCAAACTCTAAGTTTGGTGTTGGGAGGTTCCAACATTGCTCTGAGAAAATGTGAGGCTACATGAGAGCCCTCTGTCAAGCTACTGATATTAAAGAAGCGCTTGTTGGGAGGCAACCCAATGTTATATTTTATCTATTTTCTTTTGTTATTTTATGTTTTTTGTAGGTTGATGATCATAAGAAGTCACAAAATCAATTGAAAAAGCAAAAACAGAATGAAAAACAGGAAGAAAAACAGGAAGAAAAATAGCACACCCTGGAGGAAGAACCTACTGGCGTTTAAACGCCAGTAAGGCTAGCAGGTGGGCGTTTAACGCCCAGTCTGGCACCATTCTGGGCGTTTAACGCCAGAAAGGGGCACCAGACTGGCATTAAATGCCAGGAAAGGGCAAGAACCTGGCGTTAAACGCCAAAAATGGGCACTAGCCCGGCGTTTAACGCCAGAATTGGATAAAAACGTGGTTTTTCATGCCATTTGGTGCAGGGATGACTTTTCCTTGACACCTCAGGATCTGTGTGGACCCACAGGATCCCCACCTACCCACACTCTCTCTTCTTTTTCACCCATTCACCAATCACCTCAACACCTCTTCCCAAAAAACCCTTCACCTATCAAATCCCATCTTTCTCTTCACCACTCACATCCATCCTTCATAAAAACCCCACTACCTCACCCTTCAAATTCAAACCACTTTCCCTCCCAAACCCACCCATACATGACCGAACCATGAGCCCCTCCTCTCCTATAAACCCTTCTTCACCCCTTCATTTTCACACAACCTAACCACACTTCTCCCCTTTTTGGCCGAAACACAAAGCCATTCCTTCCTCATTCTTCTTCTTCTACTCTCTTCTTTCTTCTTTTGCTCGAGGACGAGCAAACCTTTTAGTTTGGTGTGGTAAAAGCATTGCTTTTGTTTGCCATAACCATTTATGGCATCCAAGGCCAGAGAAACCTCTAGAAAGAGGAAAGGGAAGGCAAAAGCTTCCACCTCCGAGTCATGGGAGATGGAGAGATTCATCTCAAGGGTGCATCAAGAACACTTCTATGAAGTTGTGGCCATGAAGAAGGGTCAACTTTGATCAAAGGTTGGACCAAGTCCTCATAGATATCTGTGAAGAGGGCACCCAATGGAAGAGAAATTCAAAAGGGAAGCCGGTTCAACTAAGAAGGCATGACCTCAAGCCCATCACTAAGAAAAGGATGGAGCAAGCATGAGGAAATTCCCACTCATAATGAAATCCCTGAGATGCCTCAAGGGATGCACTTTCCTCCACAAGACTATTGGGAGCAAATCAACACCTCCCTAGGAGAATTGAGTTCCAACATGGGACAACTAAGGGTGGAGCACCAAGAACATTCCATCCTCCTCCATGAAATTAGAGAAGATCAAAGAATCATGAGAGAGGAGCAACAAAGACAAGGAAGAGATATTGAGGAGCTCAAGCACTCCATAAGACCTTCAAGAGGAAGAACAAGCCGCCATCACTAAGGTGGACCCGTTCTTTAATCTCCTTGTTCTTTATTTCTTGTTTTCAAAAATTATGCTTTATGTTGTCCATGTTGTGTCTTATGATCATTAGTGTTAGTGTCTATGCCTTAAAGTTATGAAGTCCTATGAATCCATAACCTTTCTTAAATAAACAATGTTCTTAATTGAAAAGGAGAGAAGAATTGCATGAATTTTGAATTTTATAACAGTTTAATTATTTTGATGTGGTGGCAACACTTTGTTTTTGAATGTATGCTTAAACAGTGCATAGTCTTTTGAATTTGTGGTTCATGAATGTTGGCTCTTGAAAGAATGATGAAAAAAGGAGACATGTTACTGAGGATCTGAAAAATCATGAAAATGATTCTTGAAGCAAGAAAAAGCAGTGAAAAAAAAAAGAGGCGAAAAAAACGAAAAAGAAAGAGAAAAAGAAAGAAAAAAAAGAAATAAAGTTATGATCAAGGCAAAAAGAGTGTGCTTAAGAACCCTGGACACTCTAGTTGGGGACTCTAGCAAAGCTGAGTCACAATCTGAAAAGGTTCATCCAATTATGTGTCTGTGGCATGTATGTATCCGGTGGTAATACTGGAAGACAGAGTGCTTTGGGCCACGGTCAAGACTCATAAAGTAGCTGTGTTCAAGAATCATCATACTTAACTAGGAGAATCAATGACACTATCTGGATTCTGAGTTCCTAAAGAAGCCAATCATTCTGAATTTCAAAGGATAAAGTGAGATGCCAAAACTATTCAGAGGCAAAAAGCTAAAAGCCCCGCTCATCTAATTAATACTGATCTTCATAGATGTTTTGGAGTTCATTGCATATTCTCTTCTTTTTATCTTATTTGATTTTCAGTTGCTTGAGGACAAGCAACAATTTAAGTTTGGTGTTGTGATGAGCGGATTTGTACGCTTTTTGGCATGTTTTTAGTATGTTTTAGTAGTTTTAGTTGAGTTTTAGTATATTTTTATTAGTTTTTAGTTAAAATTCACTTTTCTGGACTTTACTATGAGTTGTGTATTTTTCTGTGATTTCAGGTATTTTCTGGCTGAAATTGAGGGACCTGAGCAAAAATCTGATTCAGAGACTGAAAAGGACTGCAGATGCTGTTGGATTCTGACCTCCCTGCACTCGAAGTAGATTTTCTGGAGCTACAGAAGCCCAATTGGCGGGCTCTCAACGGCTTTGGAAAGTAGACATCCTGGGCTTTCCAGCAATATATGATAGTTCATACTTGCCCAAGATTGATGGCCCAAACCGGCGTTCAAAGTCACCATCAGAATTCCCAGCGTTAAACGCCGGAACTGGCACCAAAATGGGAGTTAAACGCCCAAACTGGCATAAAAGCTGGTGTTTACTCCAAGAAGAGTCTCTACACGAAAAATGCTTCATTGCTCAGCCCAAGCACACACCAAGTGAGCCCGAAAGTGGATTTTTATGTCATTACTCATCTTTGTAATCCTTAGGCTACTAGTTTTCTAAGTAGGACCTTTTACTATTGTATTTACATCTTCTGATCTTTGGAATCTTTTGATCTTTAGATCTTTTGATCACTTTGGGAGGCTGGCCATTCGGCAGCCTAGACCTTGTTCTTATGTATTTTCAACGGTGGAGTTTCTACACACCATAGATTAAGGTGTGGAGCTCTGCTGTACCTCGAGTATTAATGCAATTACTATTGTTTTTCTATTCAATTCCGCTTGTTCTTTGTCCAAGATATCACTGTTCTTCAACTTGATGAATGTGATGATCCGTGACACTCATCATCATTTCACCTGAACGTGTGACTGACAACCACCTCCGTTCTACCTTAGATTGGGTGAATATCTCTTGGATTCCTGATACACGATGCATGGTTGATCGCCTGACAACCGAGTGCTCGCCTGACAACCGAGCCAGCCATTCCGTGAGATCAGAGTCTTCGTGGTATAGGCAAGAACTGATGGCGGCATTCAAGAGAATCCGGAAGGTCTAACCTTGTCTGTGGTATTCTGAGTAGGATTCAATGATTGAATGACTGTGACGTGGTTCAAACTCCTAGCAGGCGGGGCGTTAGTGACAAACGCAAAAGAATCAATGGATTCTATTCCGGCCTGACCGAGAACCGACAGATGGATAGCCGTGCCGTGACAGGGTGCGTTGAACATTTCCACTGAGAGGATGGGAGGTAGCCACTGACAATGGTGAAACCCTTGCATAAGCTTGCCATGGAAAGGAGTAAGAAGGATTGAATGAAGACAGTAAGAAAGCAGAGAGACGGAAGGGAAAGCATCTTCATACGCTTATCTGAAGCTCTCACCAATGATATACATAAGTATCTCTATCTTTATCTTTATGTTTTATTCATATATCATCCATACCCATTTGAGTCTGCCTGACTAAGATTTACAAGGTGACCATAGCTTGCTTCATACCAACAATCTCCGTGGGATCGACCCTTACTCGCGTAAGGTTTATTACTTGGACGACCCAGTGCACTTGCTGGTTAGTTGTGCAAAGTTGTGTTTATGCCATGGTATTGAGCACCAAGTCTTTGGGGCCATTACTAGGGATTATTTGAGTTGTGAAAAGTAGTGATCACAATTTCGCACACCACAGCCCACCTCAAGGGGGCTGGCTAAAAGATAGGTGATCTCACCCACAAAAGATAAGATAAGATAACAAACTTATCTCAAGGAAGGTCACTCCAAACTACTATAAATACACTAGAGCACCCAGGTATAACATATACTCTAATTCTACAAAAAAACCTGCATAAAGCCTGTACTAACTTAAGCATCGGAGTCTCTTGCAGGTACCACCACCCCCCGGTGATCAAGGTCTAGCCGCATCTCAAGCTCCAAATAAGTCGGACACGGCAACTCTGATCACACCAGAAGATCTCATCCGAGATTGACCTCAAAGTTTCAGGTAACCCTCGAAACATTGGTGCCGTTGCTGGGGAACCTGGAAGTCATCCCATCACCATGGCAAACAACACTGCCAACGACCACAACTCAGGATTAGAAGAAGGAACGCCACTTAAAAACACAAATGCCACACCCAACTCCCCAAAGGATGCACATCAATCCAAGGGAGATAAGCAGACTCAGAACACAGAAATTTTAAATACCATTTGTGAACAGCAGGATCGCCTCAAGCAACTCGAACAAGAAGCTGAACGCCAGCTTGAAGCCAAGCGAGATCTCCAGAGAGAAACAAGATGGCGTCGAGAACTGGAAGACAAACTCTTAAAGCTCGAAGCCAACCTCAAAACTAAAACCGTTCGGTCCAATCGCAAGGATAGCCCCCACAAGGACACCAACACATTCACGAAAGAAATCATGAAGGCTAAAGTCCCGAAGGACTTCAAAGCCACTGACTTGACTCCATACGATGGTACGTTTGACCCAAGTCATCACCTCAACAACTTTAGGAGTCGGATGTACCTCACGGATGCCTCAGATGCGACCCGTTGCAAAGCCTTCCCGACCACCTTGACCAAGACGATGATAAAGTGGTTTGACAGCCTCCCACCAAAGTCGATCACAAGCTTTGATGACCTCGCCAAGAAGTTCTTAGCCAGGTTCTCTATCCAAAGGGACAAAACCAAGCACGCCCAAGCCTGCTAGGGATCAAATAAGGAGATCGAGAAAGCCTTCGCAGCTACATGGAAAGATTAAATAAAGCATGCCTTGACATACAAAATCTTCCAACAGAAGCGGCCATTATGGGACTCATCAACGGCCTACAAGAAGGACCCTTTAGGCAACCCATATCCAAAAAGCACCCAACATCTCTTAACGATGTTCAAACATAGGGCAAACCTAAAGGAAGACTTAAAGGAACTGCTGATAAAGTTCTTACCAAAAAACTCCGATCTATTCGCATAGAAGGCTGCGGACATGTCCGGTATTGATCCCGAACTAAT
The DNA here is from genome assembly GCF_014773155.1 of Arachis stenosperma. Taxonomy (NCBI): domain Eukaryota; kingdom Viridiplantae; phylum Streptophyta; class Magnoliopsida; order Fabales; family Fabaceae; genus Arachis; species Arachis stenosperma. Next base: position 85,591,547 of record NC_080378.1, on the reverse strand, counting down.
GAGCCATAGATTAGCAGTTGATGAGCGGATAATTTATACGCTTTTTGGCATTGTTTTTAGTATGTTTTAGTTAGTTTTTATTATATTTTTATTAGTTTTTAGTTAAAATTCACTTTTCTGGAATTTACTATGAGTTTGTGTGTTTTTCTGTGATTTCAGGTATTTTCTGGCTGAAATTGAGGGACCTGAGCAAAAATCTGATTCAGAGGCTGAAAAGGACTGCAGAAGCTGTTGGATTCTGACCTCCCTGCACTCGAAGTGGATTTTTTGGAGCTACAGAAGCCCAATTGGTGCACTCTCAATTGCGTTGGAAAGTAGACATCCTGGGCTTTCCAGCAATGTATACCAGTTCATACTTTACCCGAGATTTGATGGCCCAAACAGGCGTTCCAAGTTAGCTCAAGAATTCTGGCGTTTAACGCCGGAACTGGCACAAGAATGGGAGTTAAACGCCCAAACTGGCACAAAAGCTGGCGTTTAACTCTAAGAAAAGTCTCTAAACATGAAAGATTCAATGCTCAGCCCAAGCACACACCAAGAGGGCCCGGAAGTGGATTTTTATGTCATTTACTCATTTCTGTAAACCCTAGGCTACTAGTTCTCTACAAATAGGACCTTTTGCTATTGTATTTTTATCTTTTGATCACTTTAGATCTGAGGATCATCTTTGGACGTCTAGTTCTTGGATCATTGGGAGGCTGGCCATTCGGCCATGCCTAGACCTTGTTCTTATGTATTTTCAACAGTGGAGTTTCTACACACCATAGATTAAGGTGTGGAGCTCTGCTGTACCTCGAGTATTAATGCAATTACTATTGTCTTCTATTCAATTTAGCTTATTCTTGTTCCAAGATATCACTTGTTCCTCAACTTGATGAAGGTGATGATCCGTGACACTCATCATCATTCTCACCTATGAACGCGTGCCTGACATCCACCTCCGTTCTACCTTAGATTGAGTAGATATCTCTTGGATCCCTTAATCGGAATCTTCGTGGTATAAGCTAGAATTGATGGTGGCATTCAAGAGAATCCAGAAGGTCTAAACCTTGTCTGTGGTGTTCTGAGTAGGATTCAAGGATTGAATGACTGTGACGAGCTTGAAACTCGCGATTGTGGGGCGTTAGTGACAGACGCAAAAGAATCACTTGATTCTATTCCGACATGATCGAGAACCGACAGCTGAATAGCCGTGCTGTGACAGAGCGCGTTGAACATTTTCACTGAGAGGACGGGACTGTAGCCATTGACAACGGTGATGCCCAACATACAGCTTGCCATGGAAAGGAGTAAGAAGGATTGGATGAAGACAGTAGGAAAGCAGAGAGACGGAAGGGACAAAGCATCTCCATACGCTTATCTGAAATTCTCACCAATGAATTACATAAGTATCTCTATCTTTATCTTATGTTTTATTCATTAATCCTCCATAACCATTTGAATCTGCCTGACTGAGATTTACAAGATGACCATAGCTTGCTTCATACCAACAATCTCCGTGGGATCGACCCTTACTCGCGTAAGGTTTATTACTTGGAAGACCCAGTGCACTTGCTGGTTAGTTGTGCGAAGTTGTGATAAAGAGTTGAGATTGCAATTGAGCGTACCATGTTGATGGTGCCATTGATGATCACAATTTCGTGCACCAAGTTTTTGGCGCCGTTGCCGGGGATTGTTTGAGTTTGGACAACTGACGGTTCATCTTGTTGCTTAGCTTAGGTATTTTTCTTCAGAGTTCTTAAGAATGAATTCTAATGTTTCAAGGCGATGTTCTTATCATCACCAAAGCTGATTGATTCTCATCAATTTAGCTCTTGAATGCAATGTCCTGCTGAAGCTTGGCTAGCCATGTCTAATTTCTTTAGACTGAAGCTTTAGACTAACATTGCATGATTCCTGGAATTCTCATTAAGAATTTTGATACCCTTATTTTCTTTTTTTCAATCAATTTTTGAAAAAATCCAAAAAAATTACAAAATCATAAAAACCAAAAATATTTTATGTTTCTTGTTGAGTCTAGTGTCTCATTTTAAGTTTGGTGTCAATTGCATGTTTCTGTTCTTCTTGCATTTTTTTCGAATTCATTCATGTGTCTTCATTAATCTTCAAGTTGTTCTTGATGATTTCTTTGCTCTGATCTTTACATTCTCTTGTCTTGAGGTTTTGTTGTTTCTCATATGCATTCTCAATTTGTTAGTGTCAGTAGTATACAAACTTCTAAGGTTGGTGTCTTGCATGCATTGTTTATTTGATTTTAGTTGCATTGTGATTAGTCCTTATTATTAAAACTCCAAAAAAATTTTTAATTTGTGTCTTTTCAAGTCAATAATACAGAGAATCGAAGATTCAGAACATACAGCAGAGGAATTACACAGAAAAAGCTGGGCGTTCAAAACGCCCAGTGAGGAAGGAAAACTGGCGTTTAAACGCCAGCCTGGGTGCCTGGCTGGGCGTTTAACGCCGAAAAGGGGTGAGTTTTGGGCGTTAAATGCCAGAATGTATACCATTCTGGGCGTTTAACGCCAAGATGGCACAAGAGGGAAGATTTTGTTTTTATTTCAAATTTTTTTTCAAGTTTTCATAATTTTTCAAAATCAAATCTTTTTCAAATCATATCTTTTCAATCATATATTTTCAAAATCAATTTCTTTCCATTTTCAAAAATACTTGCTAACAATTAATGACTTGATTTAACATTTCAAGTATGTTGCCTTTTCTGTTGTCAAAGGTTTAATGTCTGAATCATATCTTTCTTGTTAGGCAGGTCATTAATTTTTAAAATCAAATCTTTTTAAATTGTTTTTTAAAACCATAACTTTTCAATCATATCTTCTTAATCACATCTTTTTCAAAATAGTTTTCAATCATATCTTTTTGATTTATAATTTCAAAGTCTTTTTCAAAAATCACTTTATTTCTTTCCCAATCATATTTTTCGAAAATCATTCTTCAATTTTTCAAAATGTTTTTAAAATCTTTTTAATTTATTTTCGAAAATTTCTTCCCCTCTTCTCACATCCTTCTGTTTATGGACTAACACTCCTCCTCAATGTATAATTCGAACTCTATCTTTCTTGATAAGTTCGAATTCTTCTACCTCTTCCTTCTATTTTTCTTTTCCTCTGATACCTCAAGGAATCTCTATACTGTGACATAGAGGATTCCATATTTTCTTGTTCTCTTCTCTTTCATATGAGCAGGAGCAAAGACAAAAGCATTCTTGTTGAGGTTGACCCTGAACCTGAAAGGACCTTGAAGCGAAAGCTAAGAGAAGCTAAAGCACAACTCTCTGTAGAGGACCTAACAGAAATCTTCAAACAAGAAGAAGACATGGCAGCCGAAAACAACAACAATGCCAACAATGCAAGGAAGGTGCTTGGTGATTTTACCGCACCTACTCCCGACTTCTATGGGAGAAGCATCTCTATCCCTGCCATTGGAGCAAACAACTTTCAGCTTAAGCCTCAATTAGTTTCTCTAATGCAACAGAATTGCAAGTTCCATAGACTTCCATTGGAAGATCCTCATCAGTTTTTAGCTGAATTCTTGCAAATCTGTGACACTGTCAAGACCAATGGGGTTGACCCTGAGGTCAACAGACTTATGCTATTCCCTTTTGCTGTAAGAGACAGAGCTAGGATATGGTTGGACTCACAACCTAAAGAAAGCCTGAACTCTTGGGAAAAGCTAGTCAATGCCTTCTTGGCAAAGTTCTTTCCACCTCAAAAATTGAGTAAGCTTAGAGTGGAAGTCCAAACCTTCAGACAGAAGGAAGGTGAATCCCTCTATGATGCGTGGGAAAGATACAAACAATTGATCAAAAAGTGTCCTTCTGACATGCTTTCTAAATGGAGCATCATAGGTATATTCTATGATGGTCTGTCTGAACTGTCCAAGATGTCATTGGATAGCTCTGCTGGAGGATCTCTTCATCTGAAGAAGATGCCTGCAGAAGCTCAAGAACTCATTGAAATGGTTGCAAATAACCAATTCATGTACACTTCTGAAAGGAATCCTGTGAACAATGGGACGAATCAGAAGAAAGGAGTTCTTGAGATTGATACTCTGAATGCCATATTGGCTCAGAACAAAATATTGACTCAGCAAGTCAATATGATTTCTCAAAGTCTGTCTGGAATGCAAGCTGCACCAGGCAGTACTAAGGACACTTCATCTGAAGAAGAAGCTCATGATCCTGAGAACCCTTCAATGGAAGAGGTGAATTACATGGGAGAACCCTATGGAAACACCTATAATCCTTCATGGATAAATCATCCAAATTTCTCATGGAAGGATCAACAGAGACCTCAACAAGGTTTCAACAACAATAATAGTGAAAGAAATAGGTTTGGCAATGGCAAGCCTTTTCCATCATCTTCTCATCAACAGACAGAGAATTCTAAGCAGAGCCACTCTGACTTAGCAACCATGGTCTCTGATCTAATCAAAACCACTCAAAGTTTCATGACTGAAACAAGGTCCTCCATTAGAAACTTGGAGACACAAGTGGGACAGCTGAGCAAGAAAATCACTGAACTCCCTTCTAGTAATCTTCCAAGCAATACAGAAGAGAATCCAAAAGGAGAATGCAAGGCCATTAACATGACCCACATGGCCGAACTTGGAGAGGAGGAAGAGGTAGTGATCGCCACTGAGGAAGACCTCAATGGACGTCCACTAGGCTCCAATGAGTTCCCTAATGAGGAACCATGGGAATCTGAGGCTCATAATGAGACCATAGAGATTCCATTGGATTTACTTCTGCCATTCATGAACTCTGATGAGTATTCTTCCTCTGAATAGGACGAAGATGTCACTGAAGAGCAAGTTGCTAATACCTTGGAGCAATCATGAAGCTAAATGACAAGTTATTCGGTCATGAGACTTGGGAGGATGAACTCCATTTGCTCACCAAAGAACTGGATGACTTGTCTAGGTAGAAATTACTTCAAAAGAGACAGGACCCTAGTAAGTTCTCAATACCTTGTACCATAGGCACCATGACCTTTGAGAAGGCTCTGTGTGACCTAGGGTCAAGTATAAACCTCATGCCTCTCTCTGTAATGGAGAAGCTAGGGATCTTTGAGGTGCAAGCTGCAAGAATCTCACTAGAGATGGCAGATAATTCAAGAAAACAAGCTTATGGACTAGTAGAGGATGTTCTGGTAAAGGATGAAGACCATTACATCCCTGCTGATTTCATAGTCCTAGAGACTGGGAGTGCATGGATGAATCCATCATCCTTGGCAGACCCTTCCTAGCCACAGCAAAGGCTGTGATTGATGTTGACAGAGGAGAATTGATCATTCAAGTGAATGAAGAATCCTTTGTGTTTAAGGCTCAAGGATATCCCTCTATAACCATGGAGAGGAAGCATGAAGAGCTTCTCTCAAAATAGAGTCAAACAGAGCCCCCACAGTCAAACTCTAAGTTTGGTGTTGGGAGGCCACAACCAAATTCTAAGTTTGGTGTTGAACCCTGATGAGCGGATAATTTATACGCTTTTTGGCATTGTTTTTAGGTAGTTTTTAGTAAGTTCAAGCTACTTTTAGGGATGCTTTCCTTAGTTTTTATGTTAAATTCACATTTCTGGACTTTACTATGAGTTTGTGTGTTTTTCTGTGATTTCAGGTAATTTCTGACTGAAATTGAGGGATTTGAGCAAAACTCTGAAAAAAGGCTGACAAAAGGACTGCTGATGCTGTTGGATTCTGACCTCCCTGCACTCGAAATGGCTTTTCTGGAGCTACAGAACTCCAATTGGCGCGCTCTCAACGGCTTTGGAAAGTAGACATCCAGGGCTTTCCAGCAATATATAATAGTCCATACTTTATTCGGAATTTGACGACGTAACTTGGCGTTGAACGCCAAGTTCATGCTGCTGTCTGGAGTTAAACGCCAGAAAAACGTCATGATCCGGAGTTGAACGCCCAAAACACGTCATAACTCGGAGTTCAACTCCAAGAGAAGCCTCAGCTCGTGGATTGATCAAGCTCAGCCCAAGCATACACCAAGTGGGCCCCGGAAGTGGATTTATGCATCAATTACTTACTCATGTAAACCCTAGGAGCTAGTTATTATAAATAGAACATTTAACTTGTATAGAGGTCTTGATCATTCGGTCTTGTGACCATATGGGGGTGGCCATTCGGCCATGCCTGAACCTTTTACTTATGTATTTTCAACGGTGGAGTTTCTGCACACCATAGATTAAGGGTGTGGAGCTCTGCTGTACCTCAAGTATTAATGCAATTCTATTTTTCTTTATTCAATTCTCTTTTATTCTTATTCCAAGATATTCATTCGCACCAAGAACATGATGAATGTGGTGATTAGATAACCCTCATTATCATTCTCACTTATGAACGCACGTGATGACAACCACTTCCGTTCTACATGCAACAGAGCTTGAATGCGTATCTCTTAGATTCCCCAACAATCTTCGTGGTATAAGTTAGATAGATGGCGGCATTCATGAGAATCCGGAAAGTCTAAACCTTGTCTATGGTATTCCGAGTAGGATTCTAGGATTGAATGACTGTGACGAGCTTCAAACTCCTGAAGGCTGGGCGTGATGACAAGCGCAAAAGAATCAATGGATTCTATTCCAACCTGATTGAGAACCGACAGATGATTAGCCATGCGAGTGACAGCCGCAGAGGACCATTTTCACTGAGAGGATGGGATGTAGCCACTGACAATGGTGATGCCCTACATACAGCTTGCCATGGAGAGGAGTAAGAAGGATTGAGTTGAAGCAGTAGGAGAGCAGGCGTCCTTGAGCCATACAGTATCTCCATATGCTTATCTGAAATTCCCACCAATGAATCTGCATAAGTATTCTATCCCTTTTATTATTTCATCTATTTTCTTATTATTAATTTCCGAAACCATAAACAATTTTAATCTGCCTAACTGAGATTTACAAGGTGACCATAGCTTGCTTCATACCAACAATCTCTGTGGGATCGACCCTTACTCACGTAAGGTTTATTACTTGGACGACCCAGTACACTTGCTGGTTAGTTGAACGGAGTTGTGAATTCAACCAGTGCCATAATAATGATTTCTCTCAAAATAGTTAGAACATTGATCACAATTTCGTCCACCAAGTTTTTGGCGCCGTTGCCGGGGATTGTTCGAGTATGGACAACGGACGGTTCATCTTGTTGCTCAGATTAGGTAATTTTCTTTTCAAAAATCTTTTTCAAAATCTTTTCTTTTATTTTTCGATTTTCTAAACTTTATTTTCGAAAAAAAAAGAAAAAAAATTAAATTAATAAAAATTCAAAAAAAATTAGAAAATCATAAAAATCAAAAATATTTTGTGTTTCTTGTTTGAGTCTTGAGTCAATTTTTAAGTTTGGTGTCAATTGCATGCTTTAAAATTTTTCTTGCATTTTTTCGAAAATTTCATGCATTCATAGTGTTCTTCATGATCTTCAAGTTGTTCTTGATAAGTCCTCTTGTTTGATCTTGATGATTTCTTGTTGTGTGTCTTATGTTGTTTTTCATATGCATTTTTTGTTTGTTAAAGTCCATGCATTAAAGATTTCTAAGTTTGGTGTCTTGCAGGTTTTCTTTGCATTAAAAATTTTTCAAAAATATGTTCTTGATGTTCATCATGATCTTCAAGGTGTTCTTGGTGTTCATCTTGACATTCATAGCATTCTTGCATGCATTCATTGTTTTGATCTAAAAACTTCATGCATTGAGTATTTTTGTTGTTTTTCTCTCTCATAATTAAAAATTCAAAAATCAAAAAAATATCTTTTCCTTATTTCCCTCCAAATTTTCGAAATTTTGGGTTGACTTGGTCAAAATTTTTTTAAAATTAGTTGTTTCTTACAAGTCAAGTCAAATTTCAATTTTAAATCTTATCTTTTCAAAATCTTTTTCAAAAATCATATCTTTTTCATTTTTTTCTATTTTTCGAAAATTTCAAAAATATTTTTCAAAATATTTTTAAAATCTTTTTCTTATCTTTATATCATATTTTCAAAAATTCACTAATAATTAATGTGATTGGTTCAAAAATTTGAAGTTTGTTACTTTCTTGTTAAGAAAGGTTCAATCTTTAAAGTTCTAGAATCTTATCTTGTAGTTTCTTGTTAGTGAAGTAAATAATTTCAAATTTTTGAATTAAATCTTTTTATCTTTTATGTGATCTGTTTCAAAATTTTATCTTTTTCAAAATTTGATTTCAAAATATCTTATCTAACTTCTTATCTTCTTATCTTTTCAATTTTGATTTCAAATCTTTTCAATCAACTAACTAACTTTTTGTTTGTTTCTTATCTTTTTCAAAACCACCTAACTACTTTTCCCTCTTCAATTTTCGAAAATATCTCCCTCTTTTTTCAAAAAATTCTTTTTAATTAATTAATTGTTTCAAATTTTAATTTCAATTACATTTATCTCTAATTTTCGAAAATCACTAACTCCTTTTTAAATTTGTTTTCGAAATTCTCCCTTCTCTTTTCTTCTTCTATTTAATTATTTAATTACTAACACTTCTCTTCACCTCTCTTCATCCAAAAATCCGAATCACCTTCTTCATTCTTCTACCCCTTCTTTTCTACTAACATAAAGGAATCTCTATACTGTGACATAGAGGATTCCTCTTCTTTTCTTGTTTTCTTCTCTTTCATATGAGCAGGAACAGGGATAAAGGCACTCTTGTTGAAATTGATCCAGAACCTGAAAGGACTCTGAAGAGAAAATTAAGAGAAGCTAAATTACAACAATCCAGAAGCAACCTTTTAGAAATTTTCGAACAAGAGAAAGAGATGGCAGCCGAAAATAATAATAATAATGCAAGGAGAATGCTTGGTGACTTCACAAAGCCAACGTCCAAGTTTGATGGAAGAAGCATCTCCATTCCTGCCATTGGAGCCAATAACTTTGAGCTGAAACCTCAGCTAGTTGCTTTAATGCAACAAAAATGCAAGTTTTATGGACTTCCATCTGAAGATCCTTACCAGTTTTTAACTGAGTTCTTGCAGATCTGTGAGACTGTAAAGACGAATGGAGTTGATCCTGAGGTCTACAGACTCATGCTTTTCCCTTTTGTTGTAAGAGACAGAGCTAGAATATGGTTGGATCACAACCCAAGGATAGCCTGGACTCATGGAAGCTGGTCACTGCCTTCTTGGATAAATTCTTTCCTCCTCAAAAGCTGAGCAAGCTGAGAGTGGATGTTCAAACCTTCAAACAAAAAGATGGTGAATCCCTCTATGAAGCTTGGGAAAGATACAAGCAGCTGACCAAGAGATGTCCATCTGACATGTTCTCAAAATGGACCATATTAGATATATTCTATTATGGTCTCTCTAAATTTTTGAAAATGTCATTGGATCATTCTACAGGTGGATCTATTCACCTGAAGAAAACGCCTGAAGAGGCTCAAGAACTCATTGACATGGTTGCAAACAACCAATTCATGTACACTTCTGAGAGGAATTCCGTGAACAATAGGATACCTCAAAAGAAAGGAGTTCTTGAAATTGATACTCTGAATGCCATATTAGCTCAGAACAAAGTGTTGACTCAACAGGTCAACATGATCTCTCAAAATCTGAATGGATTGTAACATGCATCCAACAGTACTAGAGAGGCAGCTTCTGAAGAAGCTTATGATCCTGAGAACCCTGCCATGGCAGAGGTTAATTACATGGGTGAACCTTATGGAAACACCTATAACTCATCATGGAGAAATCATCCAAATTTCTCATGGAAGGATCAACAAAACCTCAACAAGGTTTTAACAATGGTGGACGCAACAGGCTGGGCAATAGCAAGCCATCCATCATCTTCTCAGCAACAGACAGAGAATTCTGAACAAAACACTTCTAATTTAGCCAATGTAGTCTCTGATCTGTCAAAGGCCACTTTCAGTTTCATGAATGAAACAAGATCCTCCATTAGAAATTTGGAGGCACAAGTGGGCCAGCTGAGTAAGAAAGTCATTGAAACTCCTCCCAGTATTCTCCCAAGTAATACAGAAGAGAATCCAAAAGGAGAGTGCAAAGCCATTGACATAGTCAATATGGCTGAATGCACAAGGGATGAGGAGGACGAAAATCCTAGTGGGAAAGACCTCCTGGGACGTCCCTCAAGCAAGAAGGAATCTCCTATTAAGGATCAAAAGGAATCTGAGGCTCATACAGAGACCATAGAGATTCCCTTAAATCTCCTTCTGCCATTCATGAGCTCTGAAGACTATTCATCCTCTGAAGAGGATGAAGATGTAACTGGAGAGCAAGTTGCTCAATATTTAGGAGCTATCATGAAGCTAAATGCCAAGTTGTTTGGTAATGAGACTTGGGAAAGTGAACATCCATTGCTCATTAATGAACTGGATACCTGGATTCAGAAAATTCTACCTCAAAAGAAACAAGATCCTGGCAAGTTCTTAATACCCTGTACCATAGGCACCATGATCTTTGAAAAAGCTCTGTGTGATCTGGGGTCAGGGATAAATCTAATGCCACTCTCTGTAATGGAGAAGCTGGGGATCATTGAGGTACAACCTGCCTTGTTCTCATTACAACTGGCAGACAAGTCATTGAGACAAGCTTATGGAATAGTAGAGGACGTGCTAGTAAAGGTTGAAGGCCTTTACATCCCTGCTGATTTCATAATCTTAGACACTAGGAAGGAAGAGGATGATTGCATCATCCTTGGAAGACCCTTCCTAGCCACAGCAGGAGCTGTAATAGATGTCAACAGAGGTGAGTTAGTCCTTCAATCGAATGGGGACTACCTTGTGTTTAAGGCATATGGCCATACCTCTATGACAAAAGAGAGTAAGCATGAAGAGCTTCTCTCAGTTCAGAGTCAAGAAGAAGAGCCCCCACAGTCAAACTCTAAGTTTGGTGTTGTGAGGCCACAACCAAACTCTAAGTTTGGTGTTAAGATCCCATATCCAAACTCTAAGTTTGGTGTGGACAACTATACAACATTGACCTGATCACCTTGTGGCTCCATGAGAGCCACTGTCAAGCTATTGACATTAAAGAAGCGCTTGTTGGGAGGCAACCCAATTTTATTTATCTAATTACTATTTTATACTATTTTATTGTTATTTTGTGTTTTATTAGGTACATGATCATGAGGAGGCACGAAAAAAATAAAAAAATTAAAAACAGAGTCAAAAACAGAAGAAAAAATTTTTCACCCTGGAGGACGCACAGGCTGGCGTTCAACGCCAGTAAGATGCATCTGGCTAGCGTTCAACGCCAGAACAGAGCACCATTCTGGCGCTGAACGCCAGAAACAAGCAACATCCTGGCGCTGAACGCCAGGAATGTGCCCAGAGAAAAACTGGCACTGAACGCCATAACAGCATGAAACTGGCGTTCAACGCCAGAAACATGCTTTACATGGGCGTTGAACGCCCAGAATGTGCACCAATGGGCGTTTAAACGCCAGAATGCTGCACGAAGGCATTTTACATGCCTATTTGGTGCAGGGATGGAATTTCTTGACACCTCAGGATCTGTGGACCCCACAGGATCCCCACCTAACATATTCCCACCTTACCTTTTAATCCTAATCACACTCTCCTAATCCAAAATCACTCTTCCCCATGTCACACTTCCCAACACCTTTCACCAATCACCTCAACTCCTCTTCCCAATTACCCCATTCACCACTCACATCCACCCACTCTTCCCCATAAACCCCACCTACCTTCAAAAATTCAAACCAATTTCCCTCCCATTCCCACCCAAATGACCGAAGCTACCTCCCCACCTTTCCCTATAAATACCCTTCCATTCTACTACATTTTCACACAACACAACCCCTCCTTCTTCACCTAAAGCCGAAACTACTTCTCTCCCTCTCTACCATATTTTCTTCTTCTTCTTCTTCTCTTCTTTCTTTTATTGCTCGAGGGCGAGCAATATTTTAAGTTTGGTATGGTAAAAGCATAAGCTTTTTTTTTGTTTTTCCATTACCAATGGCACCTAAGGCCGGAGTATCCTCTAGAAGGAAAAGGAAGGCAAAAGCTTCCCCCTCCGAGTCATGGGAGATGGAAAGATTCATCTCCAAGAGCCATCAAGACCACTTCTATGATGTTGTGGCAAAGAAGAAGGTGATCCCTGAGGTCCCTTTCAAGCTCAAGAAAAATGAGTATCCGGAGATCCGACATGAAGTTCAAAGAAGAGGTTGGGAAGTCTTAACCAACCCCATGCAACAAGTTGGAATCTTAATGGTTCAAGAGTTCTATGCCAATGCATGGATCACCAGGAACCATGACCAAGGTATGAACCCAAGTCCAAAGAATTATCTCACAATGGTTAGGGGGAAATACTTGGATTTCAGTCCGGAAAATGTAAGGTTGGCATTCCACTTGCCTATGATGCAAGGAGATGAACGCCCCTACACTAGAAGGTCAACTTTGATCAGAGGTTGGACCAAGTCCTTATGGACATTTGTGTGGAAGGAGCTCAATGGAAGAGACTCCAAAGGCAAGCCAGTCCAACTAAGAAGACTGGACCTCAAGCCTATAGCTAGAGGATGGTTGGAGTTCATTCAACGCTCCATCATTCCTACTAGCAACCGATCTGAAGTTACTGTGGATCGGGCCATCATGATTCATGGCATCATGATTGGAGAGGAAGTAGAAGTTCATGAGGTCATCTCCAATGAAATCTACAAAATAGCCAACAAGCCCTCACCCATGGCACGGCTAGCTTTCCCTCATCTTATTTGCCATCTGTGTTACTCAGCTGGAGTTATCATAGAAGGAGATGTCTCCATTGAAGAAGACAAGCCCATCACCAAGAAAAGGATGGAGCAAGCTAGAGAAGCTTCTCACGGCCCTCAAGAGGTGCATGAGGAAGCTCATCATCAAGAAATCCCTGAGATGCCTCAAGGGATGCACTTTCCTCCAAAAAACTATTGGGAGCAACTCAACACTTCCTTAGAAGGTTTGAGTCACAATGTGGAACACTAAGGGTGGAACATCATGAGCACTCCATCATTCTCCAAGAAAAAGAAAGATCAAAGAGCAATGAGGGAGGAGCAACAAAGGCAAGGAAGGGACATAGAAGAGCTGAAGAACATCAGTGGTCCTTCAAGAAGAAGACGCCACTAGAGGTGGATTCATTCCTTGTTCTTTATTTCTTTCTATTTTCGGTTTTTAGTATTGTGTTTATCTATGTTTTGTGTCTCTACTTCATGATCATTAGTATGTAACCATGCCTTAAAGCTATAAATAAAATCCATTAATCCTTCACTTCTCTTAAAAGAAAAATGTTTTAATTCAAAAGAACAAGAAGTACATAAATTTCGAAAATAGCTCTTGAATTTAGTTTAATTATATTGATGTGGTGACAATACTTTTTGTTTTCTAAATGAATGCTTGAACAGTGCATATGTCTTTTGATCTTGTTGTTTATGAATGTTAAAATTGTTGGCTCTTGAAAGAATGATGAACAAAGAGAAATGTTATTGATGATCTGAAAAATCATGAAATTGATTCTTGAAGCAAGAAAAAGCAGTGAAAAAGAAGAAGCATTCGGAAAAAAAAAAGAAGAGTATATAGAAAAAGAAGGAGCAGTAGAAAAAGCCAATAGCCCTTAAAACCAAAAGGCAAGGGTAAAAAGGATCCAAGGCTTTGAGCATCAATGGATAGGAGGGCCCAAGGAAATAAAATCCAGGCCTAAGCGGCTAAATCAAGCTGTCCCTAACCATGTGCTTGTGTCATGAAGGTCCAAGTAAAAAGCTTGAGACTAAGTGGTTAAAGTCGTGATCCAAGGCAAAAGAGTGTGCTTAAGAGCTCTGGACACCACTAACTGGGGACTTTAGCAAAGCTAAGTCACAATCTGAAAAGGTTCACCCAGTTATGTGTCTGTGGCATTTATGTATCCGGTGGTAATATTGGAAAACAAAATGCTTAGGGCCACGGCCAAGACTCATAAGTAGCGTGTTCAAATCAACATACTTAACTAGGAAATTCAATAACACTATCCGAATTCTAAGTTCCTAGAGAAGCCAACCATTCTAAACTTCAAGGAAAAAGTGAGATGCCAAAACTGTTCAGAAGCAAAAAGCTACAAGTCCCGCTCATTTAATTATAATTAATATTCATTGATATTTCTGATTTATAGTATATTCTCTTCTTTTATCCTATTTGATTTTCAGTTGCTTGGGGACAAGCAACAATTTAGTTTGGTGTTGTGATGAGCGGATATTTATACGCTTTTTGGCATTGTTTTTAGGTAGTTTTAGTAAGTTCAAGCTACTTTTAGGGATGCTTTCCTTAGTTTTATGTTAAATTCACATTTCTGGACTTTACTATGAGTTTGTGTGTTTTTTCTGTGATTTCAGGTAATTTCTGACTGAAATTGAGGGATTTGAGCAAAACTCTGAAAAAAGGCTGACAAAAGGACTGCTGATGCTGTTGGATTCTGACCTCCCTGCACTCGAAATGGCTTTTCTGGAGCTACAGAACTCCAATTGGCACGCTCTTAACGGCTTTGGAAAGTAGACATCCAGGGCTTTCCAGCAATATATAATAGTCCATACTTTATTCGGAATTTGACGACGTAACTTGGCGTTGAACGCCAAGTTCATGCTGCTGTCTGGAGTTAAACGCCAGAAAAACGTCATGATCCGGAGTTGAACGCCCAAAACACGTCATAACTCGGAGTTCAACTCCAAGAGAAGCCTCAGCTCGTGGATTGATCAAGCTCAGCCCAAGCATACACCAAGTGGGCCCCGGAAGTGGATTTATGCATCAATTACTTACTCATGTAAACCCTAGGAGCTAGTTTATTATAAATAGAACATTTAACTATTGTATTAGAGGTCTTTGATCATTCGGTCTTGTGACCATATGGGGCTGGCCATCGGCCATGCTGAACCTTTTACTATGTATTTTCAACGGTGGAGTTTCTGCACACCATAGATTAAGGGTGTGGAGCTCTGCTGTACCTCAAGTATTAATGCAATTCTATTTTTCTTTTATTCAATTCTCTTTTATTCTTATTCCAAGATATTCATTCGCACCCAAGAACATGATGAATGTGGTGATTAGATAACCCTCATTATCATTCTCACTTATGAACGCACGTGATTGACAACCACTTCCGTTCTACATGCAACAGAGCTTGAATGCGTATCTCTTAGATTCCCCAACAGAATCTTCGTGGTATAAGTTAGATAGATGGCGGCATTCATGAGAATCCGGAAAGTCTAAACCTTGTCTATGGTATTCCGAGTAGGATTCTAGGATTGAATGACTGTGACGAGCTTCAAACTCCTGAAGGCTGGGGTGATGACAAGCGCAAAAGAATCAATGGATTCTATTCCAACCTGATTGAGAACCGACAGATGATTAGCCATGCGAGTGACAGCCGCAGAGACCATTTTCACTGAGAGGATGGGATGTAGCCACTGACAACGGTGATGCCCTACATACAGCTTGCCATGGAGAGGAGTAAAAGGATTGAGTTGAAGCAGTAGGAGAGCAGCGTCCTTGAGCCATACAGTATCTCCATATGCTTATCTGAAATTCCCACCAATGAATCTGCATAAGTATTCTATCCCTTTTATTATTTCATCTATTTTCTTATTATTAATTTCCGAAACCATAAACAATTTTAATCTGCCTAACTGAGATTTACAAGGTGACCATAGCTTGCTTCATACCAACAATCTCTGTGGGATCGACCCTTACTCACGTAAGGTTTATTACTTGGACGACCTAGTACACTTGCTGGTTAGTTGAACGGAGTTGTGAATTCAACCAGTGCCATAATAATGATTTCTCTCAAAATAGTTAGAACATTGATCACAATTTCCTCCACCAAACCCCCACATTCAAACTCTAAGTTTGGTGTTGGGAGGTTCCAACATTGCTCTGAACATCTGTGAGGCTCCATAAGAGCCCACTGTCAAGCTACTGACATTAAAGAAGCGCTTGTTGGGAGGCAACCCAATGTTATATTTATTTATTTTCTTTTGTTATTTTATGTTTTCTGTAGGTTGATGATCATGGGAAGTCACAAAATCAATTGAAAAAGAAAAAACTGAATGAAAAACAGAAAGAAAAATAGCACACCCTGGAGGAAAATCTTGCTGGCGTTTAAACGCCAGTAAGGGCAGCAAATGGGTGTTTAACGCCCAGTCTGGCACCATTCTGGGCGTTTAACGCCAGAAAGGGGCACCAGACTGGCGTTTAACGCCAGGAATGGGCCTCAAGCTGGCGTTAAACGCTAGAAATGGGCACCAGCCCTGCGTTTAACGCCAGGATTGGCAGAAAGAGCAATTTTGCTCGCCACTTGGTGCAGGGATGAATTATCCTTGACACCTCAGGATCTGTGAACCCCACAGGATCCCTGATGAGCGGATAATTTATACGCTTTTTGGCATTGTTTTTAGTATATTTTAGTTAATTTTTATTATATTTTTATTAGTTTTTAGTTAAAATTCACTTTTCTGGACTTTACTATGAGTTTGTGTGTTTTTTTGTGATTTCAGGTATTTTCTGGCTGAAATTGAGGGACCTAAGCAAAAATCCGATTCAGAGGCTGAAAAGGACTGCAGATGCTGTTGGATTCTGACCTCCCTGCACTCGAAGTGGATTTTCTGGAGCTACAGAAGCTCAATTGGCGCGCTCTCAACGGCGTTGGAAAATAGACATCCTCGGCTTTCCAGCAATGTATAATAGTCCATACTTTGCCCAAGATTTGATGGCCCAAACCGGCGTTCCAAATCAGCTCAAGAATGCCCGGCGTTAAACGCCGGAACTGGCACAAGAATGGGAGTTAAACGCCCAAACTGGCACAAAAGCTGGCGTTTAACTCCAAGAAAAGTCTCTACACGAAAATGCTTCAATGCTCAGCCCAAGCACACACCAAGTGGGCCCGGAAGTGGATTTTTATGTCATTTACTCATTTTTGTAAACCCTAGGCTACTAGTTTTCTACATATAAGACCTTTTACTATTGTATTTTCATCGGGGTAGCTATCTTTAGTCTTATGCTATCTTAGATCATGGGGCTGGCCTCACGGCCATGCCTGAACCTTGTTCTTATGTATTTTCAACGGTGGAGTTTCTACACACCATAGATTAAGGTATGGAGCTCTGCTGTACCTCGAGTATTAATGCAATTACTATTGTTCTTCTATTCAATTCAGCTTGTTCTTGTTCTAAGATATCACTTGTTCCTCAACTTGATGAATGTGATGATCCGTGACACTCATCATCATTCTCACCTATGAACGTGTGCCTGACAACCACCTCCGTTCTACCTTAGATTGAGTGGATATCTCTCGGATCCCTTAATCGGAATCTTCGTGGTATAAGCTAGAATTGATGGCGGCATTCAAGAGAATCCGGAAGGTCTAAACCTTGTCTGTGGTATTCTGAGTAGGATTCAATGATTGAATGACTGTGACGAGCTTCAAACTCCTGAAGGCTGGGCGTTAGTGACAGACGCAAAAGAATCAATGGATTCTATTCCAACCTGATTGAGAACCGACAGATGATTAGCCGTGCCGTGACAGGGTGCGTTGAACATTTTCACTGAGAGGACGGGACTGTAGCCACTGACAACGGTGATGCCCAACATACAGCTTGCCATGGAAAGGAGTAAGAAGGATTGGATGAAGACAGTAGGAAAGCAGAGAGACGGAAGGGACAAAGCATCTCCATACGCTTATCTGAAGCTCTCACCAATAAATTACATAAGTATCTCTATCTTTATTTTATGCTTTACTCATAAATCATCTATAACCATTTGAATCTGCCTGACTGAGATTTACAAGATGACCATAGCTTGCTTCATACCAACAATCTCCGTGGGATCGACCCTTACTCGCGTAAGGTTTATTACTTGGACGACCCAGTGCACTTGCTGGTTAGTTGTGCGAAGTTGTGATAAAGAGTTGAGATTTCAATTGAGCGTACCATATTGATGGTGCCATTGATGATCACAATTTCGTGCACCAAGTTTTTGGCGCCGTTGCCGGGGATTGTTGAGTTTGGACAACTGATGGTTCATCTTGTTGCTTAGATTAGGTATTTTTCTTCAGAGTTCTTAAGAATGAATTCTAGTGTTTCAAGGTGATGTTCTTATCATCACCAAAGCTGATTGATTATCATCAATTTAGCTCTTGAATGCAATGTCCTGCTGAAGCTTGGCTAGCCATGTCTAATTCCTTTAGACTGAAGCTTTAGACTAACATTGCATGATTCCTGGAATTCTCATTAAGAATTTTGATACCTTTATTTTCTTCTCCACATAATTTTCGAAGAATCCAAAAAAATTACAAAATCATAAAAAACCAAAAAGATTGTATGTTTCTTGTTTAAGTCTAGTGTCTCATTTTAAGTTTGGTGTCAATTGCATGTTTCTTTTCTTCTTGCATTTTCGAATTCATGCATGTGTCTTCATTGATCTTCAAGTTGTTCTTGATGATTTCATTGCTCTGGTCTTTAAATTCTCTTGACTTGAGTGTTTTGTTGTTTCTCATATGCATTCTCATTTTGTTAGTGTTAGTAGTATACAAACTGCTAAGTTTGGTGTCTTGTATGCATTGTTATTTGATTTTAGTTACATTTTGATTATAAAAAAACCAAAAAATTTTTAATTTGTGTGTTTTCAAGTCAATAATACAGAGAATTGAAGATTCAGAACATACAGCAGAGGAATTGTACAGAAAAAGCAGGGCGTTCAAAACGCCCAGTGAAGAAGGCAAACTGGCATTTAAACGCCAGCCAGGGTGCCTGGTTGGGCGTTTAACGCCCAAAAGGGTAGTGTTTTGGGCGTTAAACGCCAGAATGGATACCATTCTGGGCGTTTAACGCCAAGATGGCACAAGAGGGAAGATTCTGTTTTTAATTCAAATTTTTTTTCAAGTTTTCAAAATCTTTTCAAAACCAAATCTTTTTTCAAATCAAATCTTTTCAATCAAATCTTTTTCAAAATCAATTTCTTTCCATTTTCAAAAATACTTGCTATCAATTAATGATTTGATTCAACATTTCAAGTATCTTTCCTTTTCTGTTGAGAAGGTTTAATGTCTGAATCATATCTTTTCTTGTTAGCCAAGTCATTAATTTTTAAAATCAAATCTTTTTAAATTATTTTTCAATCATATCTTTTTAATTTCTAATTTCAAAATCTTTTTCAAAAATCACTTGATTTCTTTTCCACTCTTAGTTTTCGAAAATCAATTAGTATTTTTCAAAATGTTTTTAAAATCTTTTTAGTTTATTTTCGAAAATTTCTTCCCCTCTTCTCACATCCTTCTATTTATGAACTAACACTACTCCTCAATGCACAATTCGAACTCCATCTTTCCTTGATAAGTTCGAATTTTCTACCTCTTCCTTCTAATTTTCTTTTCCTCTAACACCTCAAGGAATCTCTATACTGTGACTTAGAGGATTCCATATGTTCTTGTTCTCTTCTCTTTCATATGAGCAGGAGCAAAGACAAAAGCATTCTTGTTGAGGCTGACCCTGAACCTGAAAGGACCTTGAAGCGAAAGCTAAGGGAAGCTAAGGCACAACTCTCTGTAGAGGACCTAACAGAAATCTTCAAACAAGAAGAAGATATGGCAGCCGAAAACAACAACAATGCCAACAATGCAAGGAAGGTGCTGGGTGACTTTACTGCACCTACTCCCGACTTCTATGGGAGAAGCATCTCTATCCCTGCCATTGGAGCAAACAACTTTGAGCTTAAGCCTTAATTAGTTTCTCTAATGCAACAGAATTGCAAGTTCCATGGACTTCCATTGGAAGATCCTCATCACTTTTTAGCTGAATTCTTGCAAATCTGTGACACTGTCAAGACTAATGGGGTTGACCCTGAGGTCTACAGACTTATGCTATTCCCTTTTGTTATAAGAGACAAAGCTAGGATATGGTTGGATTCACAACCTAAAGAAAGCCTGAACTCTTGGGAAAAGCTAGTCAATGCCTTCTTGGCAAAGTTCTTTCCACCTCAAAAATTGAGTAAGCTTAGAGTGGAAGTCCAAACCTTTAGACAGAAGGAAGGAGAATCCCTCTATGAAGCTTGGGAAAGATACAAACAATTGATCAGAAAGTGTCCCTCTGACATGCTTTCTGAATGGAGCATCATAGGTATTTTCATGATGGTCTGTCTGAACTGTCCAAGATGTCATTGGATAGCTCTGCTGGAGGATCTCTTCATCTGAAGAAGACACCTACAGAAGCTCAAGAACTGATTGAAATGGTTGCAAATAACCAATTCATGTACACTTCTGAAAGGAATCCTGTGAACAATGGGACGAATCAGAAGAAAGGAGTTCTTGAGATTGACACTCTGAATGCCATACTGGCTCAGAACAAAATATTGACTCAGCAAGTCAATTTGATTTCTCAAAGTCTGTCTGGAATGCAAGCTGCGCCAGGCAGTACTAAGGACGCTTCATCTGAAGAAGAAGCTTGTGATCCTGAGAACCCTTCAATGGAAGAGGTGAATTACATGGGAGAACCCTATGGAAACACCTATAATTCTTCATGGAACAATCATCCAAATCTCTCATGGAAGGATCAACAGAGACATCAACAAGGTTTCAACAACAATAATGGTGGAAGAAACAGGTTTAGCAATGGCAAGCCTTTTCCATCATCTTCTCAGCAACAGACAGAGAATTCTAAGCAGGACCACTCTGACTTAGCAACCATGGTCTCTGATCTAATCAAAACCACTCAAAGTTTCATGACTGAAACAAGGTCCTCTATTAGGAATTTGGAGGCACAAGTGGGTCAGCTGAGCAAGAAAATTACTGAACTCCCTCCTAGTACTCTTCCAAGCAATACAGAAGAGAATCCAAAAGGAGAATGCAAGGCCATTAACATGACCTACATGGCCGAACTTGGAGAGGAGGAAGAGGCAGTGAACGCCACTGAGGAAGACCTCAATGGACGCCCACTGGCCTCCAATGAGTTCCCTAATGAGGAACCATAGGAATCTGAGGCTCACACTGAGACCATAGAGATTCCATTATTTTTACTTCTTCCATTCATGAGCTCTGATGAGTATTCTTCCTCTGAAGAGGATGAGTATGTCACTGAAGAGCAAGTTGCTAAATACCTTGGAGCAATCATGAAGCTAAATGAGAAGTTATTTGGTAATGAGACTTGGGAGGATGAACCCCCTTTGCTCACCAAAGAACTGGATGACTTGTCTAGGCAGAAATTACCTCAAAAGAGACAAGACCCTGGGAAGTTTTCAATACCTTGTACCATAGGCACCATGACCTTTAAGAAGGCTCTGTGTGACCTAGGGTCAAGTATAAACCTCATGCCTCTCTCTGTAATGAAGAAGCTAGGGATCTTTGAGGTGCAAGCTGCAAGAATCTCACTAGAGATGGCAGACAATTTAAGAAAATAAGCTTATGGACTTGTAGAGGATGTTCTGGTAAAGATTGAAGACCATTACATCCCTGCTGATTCCATAGTCCTAGAGACTGGGAAGTGCATGGATGAATCCATCATCCTTGGCAGACCCTTCCTAGCCACAGCAAAGGCTGTGATTGATGTGGACAGATAAGAATTGATTATTCAAGTGAATGAAGAATCCTTTGTGTTTAAGGCTCAAGGATATCCCTCTGTCACCATGGAGAGGAAGCATGAAGAGCTTCTCTCAAAACAGAGTCAAACAGAGCCCCCACAGTCAAACTCTAAGTTTGGTGTTGGGAGGCCACAACCAAATTCTAAGTTTGGTGTTGAACCTCCACATTCGAACTCTAAGTTTGGTGTTGGGAGGTTCCAACATTGCTCTGAGTATCTGTGAGGCTCCATGAGAGCCCTCTGTCAAGCTACAGACATTAAAGAAGCGCTTGTATGGAGGCAACCCAATGTTATATTTAATCTATTTCCCTTTGTTATTTTATGTTTTCTGTAGGTTGATGATCATGGAAAGTCACAAAATCAATTGAAAAAGCAAAAACAGAATGAAAAACAGAAAGAAAAACAGCACACCCTGGAGGAAGACCTTGCTGGCGTTTAAACGCCAGTAAGGGCAGCAAATTGGTGTTTAACGCCAGAAAGGGGCACCAGACTGGCGTTAAATGCCAGTAAAGGGCAAGAAGCTGGCGTTAAACGCTAGAAATGGGCACCAGCCCGGCGTTTAACGCCAGAATTGGCATGAAGAGCATTTTTGCTCGCCACATGGTGCAGGGATGAATTTTCCTTGACACCTCAGGATCTGTGGACCCCACAGGATCCCCACCTACCCCACCACCCTCTCTCTTCTTCTTCATCCATTCACCAATCACCTCAACCACTCTTCCCCAAAAACCCCTCACCTATAAAATCCCATTATTCTCTTCACCACTCACATCCATCCTTCATAAAACCTCACCTACCTCACCATTCAAATTCAAACCACTTTCCCTCCCAAACCCACCCTCCCATAGCCGAAACCTACCCCTCTCTCAACCCCTATATAAACCCATCTTCACTCCTTCATTTTCACACAACCTAAACACTACTTCTCCCCCTTTGGCCGAACCACAAAGCCATCTCCATCTCCTCTATTTCTTCTTCTTCTACTCTCTTCTTTCTTCTTTTGCTCGAGGACGAGCAAACCTTCTAAGTTTGGTGTGGTAAAAGCATTGCTTTTTGTTTTTCCATAACCATTTATGGCATCTAAGGCCGGAGAAACCTCTAGAAAGAGGAAAGGGAAGGCAAAAGCTTCCACCTCCGAGTCATGGGAGATGGAGAGATTCATCTCAAGAGTGCATCAAGACCACTTCTATGAAGTTGTGGCCATGAAGAAGGTGATCCCTGAGGTCCCTTTCAAACTCAAAAAGAGTGAATATCCGGAGATCCGACATGAGATCCGAAGAAGAGGTTGGGAAGTTCTTACCAACCCCATTCAACAAGTCGGAATCTTAATGGTTCAAGAGTTCTATGCCAATGCATGGATCACCAAGAGCCATGATCAAAGTGTGAACCCAAACCCAAAGAATTGGCTTACAATGGTTCGGGGAAAATGCTTAGATTTTAGTCCGGAAAATGTAAGGTTGGCATTCAACTTGCCCATGATGCAAGGAGATGAACACCCTTACACTAGAAGGGTCAACTTTGATCAAAGGTTGGACCAAGTCCTCATAGACATTTGTGAAGAGGGTGCTCAATGGAAGAGAGATTCAAGAGGGAAGCCGGTTCAACTAAGAAGGCATGACCTTAAGCCCGTGGCTAGGGAATGGTTGGAGTTTATCCAACGCTCAATCATTCCCACTAGCAACCGGTCTGAAGTTACTATAGACTGGGCCATCATGATTCATAACATCATGATTGGAGAGGAAGTAGAAGTTCATGAGGTTATAGCCCAAGAACTTTATAAGGTGGCGGACAAGTCCTCTACCTTGGCAAGGTTAGCCTTTCCTCGTCTCATTTGTCACCTCTGTTATTCAGTTGGAATTGACATAGAGGGAGACATCCCCATTGATGAGGACAAGCCCATCACTAAGAAAAGGATGGAGCAAACAAGAGATCCCACTCATCATGAAATCCCTGAGATGCCTCAAGGGATGCACTTTCCTCCACAAAACTATTGGGAGCAAATCAACACCTCCCTAGGAGAATTGAGTTCCAACATGGGACAACTAAGGATGGAGCACCAAGAACATTCCATCCTCCTCCATGAAATTAGAGAAGATCAAAGAATCATGAGAGAGGAGCAACAAATGCAAGGAAGTGACATTGAGGAGCTCAAGCACTCTATAAGATCTTCAAGAGGAAGAATAAGCCGCCATCACTAAGGTGGACCCGTTCTTTAATCTCCTTGTTCTTTATTTTCCTGTTTTTCGAAAATTATGCTTTATGTTTTATTTATGTTTGTGTCTTATGATCATTAGTGTCTTAGTGTCTATGCCTTAAAGTTATGAATGTCCTATGAATCCATCACCTTTCTTAAATGAAAAATGTTCTTAATTGAAAAAGAGAAGAATTGCATAAATTTTGAATTTTATAATAGATTAATTATTTTGATGTGGTGGCAATACTTTTGTTTTCTGAATGTATGCTTAAACAGTGCATATGTCTTTTGAATTTGTTGTTCACGAATGTTGGCTCTTGAAAGAATGATGAAAAAGGAGACATGTTACTGAGGATCTGAAATATCATAAAAATGATTCTTGAGGCAAGAAAAAGCAGTGAATATTCAAAAAAAAAGAAAAGAGAAAATGAAAAAAAAAAGAGAAAAAGAAAAAAATTAATAAAGTTATGATCCAAGGCAAAAAGAGTGTGCTTAAGAACCTTGGACACCTCTAATTGGGGACTCTAGAAAAGCTGAGTCACAATCTAAAAAGGTTCACCCAATTATGTGTCTATGGCATGTATATATCCGGTGGTAATACTGGAAGACAGAGTGCTTTGGGCCACGGCCAAGACTCATAAAGAAGCTGTGTTCAAGAATTATCATACTTAACTAGGAGAATCAATAACACTATCTGGATTCTGAGTTCCTATAGAAGCCAATCATTCTGAATTTCAAGGGATAGAGTGAGATGCCAAAACTGTTCAGAGGCAAAAAGCTAAAAGCCCCGCTCATCTAATTAATACTGATCTTCATAGATATTTTGGAATTCATTGCATATTCTCTTCTTTTTATCTTATTTGATTTTCAGTTGCTTGGGGACAAGCAACAATTTAAATTTGGTGTTGTGATGAGCGGATAATTTATACGCTTTTTGGCATTATTTTTAGTATGTTTTTAGTATGTTTTAGTTAATTTTTATTATATTTTTATTAGTTTTTAGTTAAAATTCACTTTTCTGGACTTTACTATGAGTTTGTGTGTTTTTCTGTGATTTCAGGTATTTTCTAGCTGAAATTGAGGAACTTGAGCAAAAATCTGATTCAGAGGCTGAAAAGGACTGCAGATGATGTTGGATTCTGACCTCCCTGCCCTCGAAGTGGATTTTCTGGAGCTATAGAAGCCCAATTGGCGCGCTCTTAAGGGCGTTGGAAAGTATACATCCTGGGCTTTCCAGCAATGTATAATAGTCCATACTTTGCCCGAGATTTGATGGCCCAAACCGGCGTTCTAAATCAGCTCAAGAATGCCCAGCGTTAAACGCCGGAACTGGCACAAGAATGGGAGTTAAACGCCCAAACTAGCACAAAAGCTGGCGTTTAACTCCAAGAGAAGTCTCTACACGAAAATGCTTCAATTCTCAGCCCAAGCACACACCAAGTGGGCCCGGAAGTGGATTTTTATGTCATTTACTCATTTCTGTAAACCCTAGGCTACTAGTTTTCTACATATAGGACCTTTTACTATTGTATTTTCATCGGGGTAGCTATCTTTAGTCTTATGCTATCTTAGATCATGGGGCTGGCCTCACGGCCATGCTTGAACCTTGTTCTTATGTATTTTCAATGGTGGAGTTTCTACACACCATAGATTAAGGTGTGGAGCTTTGCTGTACCTCGAGTATTAATGCAATTACTATTGTTCTTCTATTCAATTCAACTTGTTCTTGTTCTAAGATATCACTTGTTCCTCAACTTGATGAATGTGATGATCCGTGACACTCATCATCATTCTCACCTATGAACGTGTGCCTGACAACCACCTCCGTTCTACCTTAGATTGAGTGGATATCTCTTGGATCCCTTAATCGGAATCTTCGTGGTATAAGCTAGAATTGATGGCGGCATTCAAGAGAATCCGGAAGGTCTAAACCTTGTCTGTGGTATTCTGAGTAGGATTCAATAATTGAATGACTGTGACGAACTTCAAACTCCTGAAGGCTGGGCGTTAGTGACAGACGCAAAAGAATCAATGGATTCTATTCCAACCTGATTGAGAACCGACAGATGATTAGCCGTGCCGTGACAGGGTGCGTTGAACATTTTCACTGAGAGGACGGGACTATAGCCACTGACAACGGTGATGCCCAACATACAGCTTGCCATGGAAAGGAGTAAGAAGGATTGGATGAAGACAGTAGGAAAGCAGAGAGACGGAAGGGACAAAGCATCTCCATACGCTTATCTGAAGCTCTCACCAATGAATTACATAAGTATCTCTATCTTTATTTTATGCTTTACTCATAAATCATCCATAACCATTTGAATCTGCCTGACTGAGATTTACAAGATGACCATAGCTTACTTCATACCAACAATCTCCGTGGGATCGACCCTTACTCGCGTAAGGTTTATTACTTGGACGACCCAGTGCACTTGGTGGTTAGTTGTGCGAAGTTGTGATAAAGAGTTGAGATTTTAATTGAGCGTACCATGTTGATGGTGTCATTGATGATCACAATTTCGTGCACCAATCCCCACCTACCCCACCACTCTCTCTCTCTTCTTCACCCATTCACCAATCACCTCAACACCTCTTCCCCAAAAAAACCCCTCACCTATCAAATCCCACCATTCTCTTCACCACTCACATCCATCCTTCATAAAACCCCACCTACCTTACCATTCAAATTCAAACCACTTTCCCTCCCAAACCCACCCATACATGACCGAACCCTACCCCTCTCTCCTGCCCTATATAAACCCATCTTCACCACCTCATTTTCACACAACCTAAACACTATTTCTCCCCCTTGGCCAAAAAACAAAGCCACCTCCATCTCCTCTATTTCTTTTTCTTCTACTCTCTTCTTTCTTCTTTTGCTCGAGGACGAGCAAACCTTCTAAGTTTGTTATGGTAAAAGCATTGCTTTTTGTTTTTCCATAATCATTTATGGCATCTAAGGCCGGAGAAACCTCTAGAAAGAGGAAAGGGAAGGCAAAAGCTTCCACCTTCGAGTCATGGGAAATGGAGAGATTCATCTCAAGGGTGCATCAAGACCACTTCTATGAAGTTGTGGCCAAGAAGAAGGTGATCCCCGAGGTCCCTTTCAAACTCAAAAAGGGTCAACTTTGATCAAAGGTTGGACCAAGTCCTCATTGATGAGGACAAGCCCATCACTAAGAAAAGGATGGAGCAAACAAGAGATCCCACTCATCATGAAATTCCTGATATGCCTCAAGGGATGCACTTTCCTCCATAAAACTATTGGGAGCAAATCAACACCTCCCTAGGAGAATTGAGTTCCATCATGGGACAACTAAGGGTGGAGCACCAAGAACATTCCATCCTCCTCCATGAAATTAGAGAAGATCAAAGAATCATGAGAGAGGAGCAACAAAGGCAAGGAAGAGACATTGAGGAGCTCAAGCACTCCATAAGATCTTCAAGAGGAAGAACAAGCCGCCATCACTAAGGTGGACCCGTTCTTTAATTTCCTTGTTCTTTATTTTCCTGTTTTTCGAATTTTTATGCCTATGTTTATCTATGTTTGTGTCTTATTACATGATCATTAGTGTCTTAGTGTCTATGCCTTAAAGTTATGAATGTCCTATGAATCCATCACCTTTCTTAAATGAAAAATGTTCTTAATTGAAAAAGAGAAGAATTGCATGAATTTTGAATTTTATAACAGATTAATTATTTTGATGTGGTGGCATTACTTTGACTTCTGAATGTATGCTTAAACAGTGCATATGTCTTTTGAATTTGTTGTTCATGAATATTGGCTCTTGAAAGAATGATGAAAAAGGAGACATGTTACTGAGGATCTGAAAAATCATAAAAATGATTCTTGAAGCAAGAAAAAGCAGTGAATACAAAAAAAAACAAAAAGAAAAAGAAAAAATAATAATAAAGTCATGATCCAAGGCAAAAAGAGTGTGCTTAAGAACCCTGGACACCTCTAATTGGGGACTCTAGCAAAGCTGAGTCACAATCTGAAAAGGTTCACCCAGTTATGTGTCTGTGGCATGTATGTATCCGATGGTAATACTGGAAGACAGAGTGCTTTGGGCCACGGCCAAGACTCATAAAGTAGCTGTGTTCAAGAATCATAATACTTAACTAGGAGAATCAATAACACTATTTGGATTCTGAGTTCTTATAGAAGCCAATCATTCTGAATTTCAAAGGATAGAGTGAGATGCCAAAACTGTTTAGAGGCAAAAAGCTAAAAGCCCCGCTCATCTAATTAATACTGATCTTCATAGATGTTTTTGGAATTCATTGCATATTCTCTTCTTTTTATCTTATTTGATTTTTAGTTGCTTGGGAACAAGCAATAATTTAAGTTTGGTGTTGTGATGAGCGGATAATTTATACGCTTTTTGGCATTGTTTTTAGTATGTTTTAGTTAGTTTTTATTATATTTTTATTAGTTTTTAGTTAAAATTCACTTTTCTGGACTTTACTATGAGTTTGTGTGTTTTTTTGTGATTTCAGGTATTTTCTGGCTGAAATTGAGGGACCTGAGCAAAAATCTGATTCAGAGGCTAAAAAGGACTGCAGATGCTGTTAGATTCTGACCTTCCTGCACTCGAAGTGGATTTTCTGGAGCTACAGAAACCCAATTGGCGCGCTCTTAACTGCGTTGGAAAGTAGACATCCTTGGCTTTCCAGCAATGTTTAATAGTCTATACTTTGCCCGAGATTTGATGGCCCAAATAGGTGTTCCAAGTCAGCTCAAGAATTCTGGCGTTTAACGCCGGAACTGGCACAAGAATGGGAGTTAAACGCCCAAACTGGCACAAAAGCTGGCGTTTAACTCCAAGAAAAGTCTCTAAACATGAAAGCTTCAATGCTCAGCCCAAGCACACACCAAGAGGACCCGAAAGTGGATTTTTATGTCATTTACTCATTTCTGTAAACCCTAGGCTACTAGTTCTCTACAAATAGGACCTTTTGCTATTGTATTTTCATCTTTTGATCACTTTAGATCTGAGGATCATCTTTGGACGTCTAGTTCTTAGATCATTGGGAGGTTGGCCATTCGGTCATGCCTAAACCTTGTTCTTATGTATTTTTCAACGGTGGAGTTTCTACACACCATAGATTAAGGTGTGGAGCTCTGCTGTACCTCGAGTATTAATGCAATTACTATTGTTCTTCTATTCAATTCAGCTTATTCTTGTTCCAAGATATCACTTGTTCCTCAACTTGATGAAGGTGATGATCCGTGACACTCATCATCATTCTCACCTATGAACGCGTGCCTAACAACCACCTCCGTTCTACCTTAGATTGAGTAGATATCTCTTGGATCCCTTAATCGGAATCTTCATGGTATAAGCTAGAATTGATGGCAGCATTCAAGAGAATCCGGAAGGTCTAAACCTTGTCTGTGGTATTCTGAGTAGGATTCAAGGATTGAATGACTGTGACGAGCTTGAAACTCGCGATTGTGGGGCGTTAGTGACAGACGCAAAAGAATCACTGGATTCTATTCTGACATGATCGAGAACCGATAGCTGAATAGCCGTGCTGTGACAGAGCGCGTTGAACATTTTCACTGAGAGGACGGGACTGTAGCCATTGACAACAGTGATGCCCAACATACAGCTTGCCATGGAAAGGAGTAAGAAGGATTGGATGAAGACAGTAGGAAAGCAGAGAGATGGAAGGGACAAAGCATCTCCATACGCTTATCTGAAATTCTCACCAATGAATTACATAAGTATCTCTATCTTTATCTTATGTTTTATTCATTAATCCTCCATAACCATTTGAACCCGCCTGACTGAGATTTACAAGATGACCATAGCTTGCTTCATACCAACAATCTCCGTGGGATCGACCCTTACTCGCGTGAGGTTTATTACTTGGACGACCCAGTGCACTTGCTGGTTAGTTGTGCGAAGTTGTGATAAAGAGTTGAGATTGCAATTGAGCGTACCATATTGATGGCGCCATTGATGATCATAATTTCGTGCACCAGCAGTATATCCTGGATCTCAGCTTGTGCAACAGAAGCGTAGGAAGCTCGACTGAGAGAGGTCGCAAGCCGTAAAGGAACAGGTACAGGCCTTGCTGGAGGCAGGATTCATAAAGGAGGTAAAGTACCCATTATGGCTAGCCAATGTAGTACTGGTCAAAAAGTCAAATGGGAAGTGGCGGATGTGCACTGATTACACCGACCTTAACAAAGCCTGCCCAAAAGATCCCTACCCACTCCCAAATATAGACACATCGACGCTTCATCGGGATACAAGTACCTCTCCTTCATGGACACTTACTCGAGATACAACCAAATCCCGATGTATCAACCCGACAAGTAGAAAACCTCATTCCTAACCCCAAGAGCAAACTACTGCAACGTAGTCATGCCCTTCGGACTCAAGAACGTAGGGGCTACACACTAAAGATTGATGAATAAAGTTTTCGCCAATCACATCGGGAAGATGATGGAGGTTTATGTAGACGACATGCTGGTAAAGACATAGAGAGAGGAAACATTGTTGTCCGACCTCGCCGAAGTGTTTGACACCATAAGAAAGCATAGGATGATACTTAATCCCGCAAAGTGTACTTTTGCGGTAGAAGCCAGCAAGTTCTTGGGCTTCATGCTCACCCAAAAGGGGATCGAAGCAGAGCTGTTAGCCACTGCCACCACCCAAAGAAGTTGGAAGTTTCTATACATAAATATTGTCACAAGGTTTGGGGTCCCATGCTCCATCACCACAGACAATGGCACTCAGTTCACCGACACGGGCTTCGGAAACCTGGTAGCTGATTTGAAAATCAAGCACCAGTTCACCTCTGTAGAACACTCACAAGCCAATGGACAGGCAAAAGCCGCCAACAAAGTCATATTGGCCAGGCTAAAATGGAGACTACAAGACGCTAAGGGAGCTTGAGCCGAAGAGCTCCCGCAAGTCCTATTGGCATACCGGACAACACCACACTCCACCACCGGGGAATCACCCTTCCGACTTGCTTACGGAATGGAGGCAATGATTTTCGTAGAAATAGAAGAAGGATCCCCTAGAGTAATCCTCTACAACGAAGATACCAACTCCCAAGCTCAAAGAGAAGAGCTCAACCTACTTCTAGAAGTCTGAGAAAGAGTTCGGATTAGAGAGGAAGCACAAAAGCGTCGAATGGCTTTAAGGTATAATCGGAAGGTAATCCAGTGAAGCTTCGCTACCAACAATCTCATCTTAATCTGAAATGATATCAGAGCATGTCGGTCAGGAGAAGGGAATCTAGTAGCCAACTGGAAAGGGCCATACTGAGTTACAGAAGTGCTAGGAAAAGGCTACTATAGGGTAGCCGACCTCGAAGGGCGGGAGCTACCAAGGTCATGGCATGCCTGTAACCTAAGAAGGTACTATAGCTAGAAAAAGGTAAAGATCTTAGGCCAAGGCACACTCTAAAAGGGTTTTTAATGAGGCGCCAGATCAAGATCTAAAAACTGCCTGAACTAGAAAGGGTAAGCATTCACATATACACACTTTTACTTACATTTTTATCTTATTATTTGAATAAAATACGTCCATTCCCTAAAAGTTTCCTACCAAGACGCATTAATCTATGTTCAAAAAATGCATAATTCATCGCCTGACCAAGGAAAAAGAGGTTGGCAAGGTGAAGCGACAAAGCTTGAGTTAATGCAGGAAGCTATAAAAAGTAACCCATATAAAGCGACCTGGTGAGGTCAGACTAGAAATGGGATTGCTAAAAATAACTTGAGAAGGCCCGACAGAAAAGTCGGACTGAAGAGAGAACTTTTACGTGGTCTAGAATTCAGAATAAATTCCCTTTGCAAGTATAGCTTCTAAACCAACAAAAGTCCTTTCTTACAAACGTTTTGGTTGTCACAAGTAACAAACCCCTAAATAAATTAATAACCGAAGTATTTAAACCTCGGGTCGTCTTCTCATGGAATTGTAGGGAAGTATGTTCTTATTACTGGTTATGAGTTTTGTAAATTGGGGGTTTTGAAAGTAAGGAACGAGTATGTTAAATGATATGAAAAATAAAATAGTAATGATAAAATAAACTCTTGGCAAGGTATTAGAATCGGAATTCCTATCCTAGTTATCCTTATCAGGTGTGATGAGAATTGGGTTTTAATCCCACTTAGTCATCCTTTATTAAACAAGGAAAGGTCAAGTGGACTAATTAGCTTGATCCTCAAGTCCTAGTCAATTCCTGTGGGAAGACTAGCTTTAGAGCGATCTAGATCAATTAGAATCTGTCAATTTCAGCCACTGCTGAGTTTGACAACTCAAGTGTTACCAGTTACCTAACCAAAGCCAAAAGGGGGAAAATCTAAATTATTTATATAAATAAAGGAAAACAATCATGAGTCTGAAATACCTCAAATTATACTGAATAGAGAAAATCATAACATGAATGATCCTTAAACAAATAAAAGAGAAAATAAATAAATAAGAACATTGAACCTGTAATGAAGAAGATAAAAATATTCCTAAGTTCTAAAAATCCTAATCTCTAAATCCTAAGAGAGAGGAGAGAACCTCTCTCTCTCTAAAAACTACATCTAAAATATGAAAAGTTAATTATGAATTGCTCTGAAGTGATCTCTTGAGTCTCTGCATGTTCCCTGACTTTAATCTGTGTTTCTGGGCCGAAAACTGGGTTGAAATACGGCCCAGAATCTATGCCAGTGACTTCTGTAATTCTACAGATCGTGCACGTCACGCGGCCGCGTCGTCCACGCGTTCGCGTCACTCAGCGTTTCTCGTACCACGCGTATGTGTCGTCCACGCATTCGCGTCGTTCGTGCAGCTTCCAATCCGCGCGGTCGCGTCAGGCACGCGAACGCGTCACTCTGATTTCTTCCATTTCACGCGGTCACGTGAGCCAGGCGACCGCGTGACTTCTCGATGGTCAACTCCTTAATTCCTTGTGTTCCTTCCATTTTTGCACGCTTCGTCTTCATTTCTTACGCCATCCTTGCCCTATAAAGCCTGAAACACTTAACACACAGATCAAGGCATCAAATGGTAATAAGAGAGGATTAAGATTAGCTAAATTAAGACCAAAGAAGCATGTTTTCAATCATAGAACTAAACTAGGAAGGAATTGTAAAATCATGCAAATCATATGAATAAGTGGGTGAAAAGCTTGATAAAAACCACTCAATTGAGCACAAGATAAACCATAAAATAGTGGTTTATCACGGACCAATAAAAGGATCACTAAAATGGGAACAAGTAAAGGCCAAAAAGGTTGAAAAAACCTAGGGCCAAAGTGCTTAGCTAAAGGGGTACAGCTCCTAAAAGGAGATGTTACTCAAAAAGCGAAAGCACGATCTCAAGACAGGGCTAAAAAGTCGTCCAAATAAACTAAAAAGGTTCTATATAAAGAACACTGAAAAGTTATTGGACACTAACTAAAAGCCCAGACAGCAAGCCGCGAGGATGTCATCGACAAAGCAGAAGGTTGTCAACACAACTAAGACAAGGCGTGGTCCAAAAGGCAAGGGTAGAAGTCCATACTACCCCACAAAAGAGGTCGGACCAGAAAATACCAAACCTCTGAAAAACCCATGAGGATTGCAAGGGTTGAAAAAGCAAAAATATCACCAAAAGCTAAATTGGCATATCAGCAAACACAGGAATTAAAACATTAAAAACTCAAGGGGCTGCCCAATGGCAACCCAAGAGTTGAAAGTGTTTTGATTAAAAGTGAGGGTTGCTAAGAAGCAACAAGTATCGGCAAAGTCATCCACAAAAACTTACAGAAACCAAAAAGTTTAAAAAGTCCACAGGTCGGACCATATCAACACATAATCAAAACAAAGATATAACAAGAGAATTATAAGGGGTCTATATTCGCCCCAGCAGCTGCATCCTTGGGAGAAGGAGGAATGGTCAAAATCGGGGTAGCATTGATGACTCCATCCGGCCCAGTCAGAATCTCGACATTGGGCTCAGACTATGGAGGGACCACCTCGGCGGAAGGAGCTGCGGATGACTCAAGGACTACAGAAGCCTCGGTTGTCGACATCGAAGGAGGGGCCTCATCATCATCATCGGGGGCAGGCACAATCTTGCCATCCTCCACTACGTTGTCCGTGCCAAATAAAGAAGGGTCGACGTCGGGAGCAAGAACCCGGACCTGGGCCTTCAGATTTTTATACATATCGGTCATACTGCTCACCATATGGCCTTGAAGCTCGGCGTAATCATCCTGAGCAGACTGTAGTCTCTTTCTTTGGTTTTCTTGTCCATGTCCTCGGCCAGGTTAGTAGCCGCCTCCACCGCAGTAGCTCGAGACTTCTCCTTCTCAACATCCAGCTCCAATTTAACAACCTTGGTATCTAGTTCGTCCTTCAGACCCTTCACCCTATTGTAATCAGCCTTGGCCTCCTCCAAAAAAGCTTTAGTGGCACGGACAGGGGATTCCTTAATAACCCGGGACAAGGCCAAGCTGAGATTGGCCATTCGAACACTATTACTCGATATAAAATCAAGATGATGAAGGATCAACACATCATCCAGAGGAACTTTACCATGAGGAGCAATCAATTCTGTGGCAAAGGCC
Organism: Arachis stenosperma; assembly: GCF_014773155.1. Taxonomy (NCBI): domain Eukaryota; kingdom Viridiplantae; phylum Streptophyta; class Magnoliopsida; order Fabales; family Fabaceae; genus Arachis; species Arachis stenosperma. The sequence continues at coordinate 85,557,217 of NC_080378.1, read as the reverse complement.
ACACCATCAAATTCTTTGTCGTTTAGATTATAAGTCCCAATAGTCTTTTGCTTCTTGGGAGGGGGACCAGCAGAAGTAGGGGAAGAAGCAGCACCAGAGGTCGTCTGAGGCGGGTCAGAGGGAACTGTCCAAACTCTTGGGGTCAGGATAATCTTACTCGAACCCTGAGACTCAGTTGCCAGCTTCTTCGGAGGCAACTGTTCTGAAGAACCCTCCCCCGAAGTCTTCCTCGACAAGTTCTGGGCAGCCACGGCCTTCTTTGCTTTGCAAAACATCTTCATCGAGTCTGAAGATGACACCATCTCTGAAAAGAAGCCAAGAAAACAGTCACACAGCAAAAAAAGGACAAGATCACAAACAATAAAAGAAAACCACTTCTATGAAAAAAAGAGGTCGGATACTACCTAGTTCGGAACGGAGGAGGAAAGGATCTCCTAGAAATCTCTTAGTGTCCAGATGAGGAGGCTCTCTCCAATGCTCCTCTAAAACACTCACAAAGGCCTGTTCTACTTCATCTAAACTCTCCCAGGGATATTTGAGGAATACAGGGTCTTTTTAACACCATAAAGGAAAGATCGGCTCATTATTTACATCCAAAAAGAAAGGGTGAGCACCCTCAATAACTCGGACTTTAAAATAGAAGTTCTTAAAGTCACAAAAGAGTCATCAAACATAGAAAAAACCTTTCTCCCCTGGGTAGCCCAAAAGGATATCAAAGAAGCCTTCTTCTTAGCCACTCCCAATTTGGTCAGCACAAACAGGTAAAGAAAAAGGGGCTGGAAATGATGAACACCTAGTTTTTGACACAACAACTGGAAAATCTTTATAAAAGCCGAAGAGTTCAGATGAAGCTGTGAAGGGGCCACATTACAGTTCCACAAGAGTTCAGTTTCAAAGGCAGTAAAAGGAAGGGTAATACCTAGTTAGCTAAAGAAATAGTCATAAGCATAGAAGAAAGGACACTCTGTCCGATCTAAGGGAGGAAAACTAACTCTCTCCTCAGGGTCAGGTGACACTAGTTCATAGTTTTTCTCATCCTCCCTACATTCACAAATCCTATGAAATTTCCTAAACTTCTCACAGTATTCCGAGTCGGCTACAGTAACATACATCAAGACTATGGAGTCTAACCAATCGGCCATACCAGCAGGGACCTTTATGGACATCTCGACAATATTTTTACTAGAAGACATAAACCAACTACACCTACAGCAAGAAAATAAAAAAGGGGTCACTACCAAACAACTCGGACAGAAACAGAGAAGGAAGAAACAACCAGCAAACGACAAGTATAGCAGCAAAAAGGGGACCCCAGGATTCACAAAAGCAACAATCACCAAAAACGCGGGGGAACCCTTTGGAGGCAATGCAGATATAGAAAGGAAAAAACACACAGGAAAGTCAACAAAAATCAAAATCCTAGCCCCTTCACCAAAAAGGAAAAAAGCGCAACTAGAACGGTTCACCTAAAGCGCCCCAAATGAAGCAACAGAGATAAAATAAAAAAAGATCGCAACTTTAAAGAAATAAAGGCATGCAATAATCACCAAAAAGTTTCAACCTTTTCAAAAGAAGCTCAGCAAGATCAAAATTTTGTACAAAAAGAAAGCATGCAATAAGTAAAGTACAGAGAATGATGACGATCAAAGCATGTAAAACGAGAAAGGGTATGAAACAAAGCACCAAACTGCAAAGGAGAACGAGAAGCAGTGACGGGTGTATAGCGAAAGCACGAATAGTCCAACGAAAGCATCGAAACTTCAAAGAAAGAAGAAAAGCTTGGGAAAAGTTTTAGCAGAAAAAGAGGGTGTTCTTTTCAGAAGAATGAAAACGAAACAGACGAAGGTAGAAGAAAGAACTGAAAAAATCCAAATCTCTTTGATTTCAAATGAAGGAGGGAACGAAACGGCAAAAAGGAATTAAAGCCCTATTAAAAGGATTTAAAGGCGCTCGCTCAACCCCAAAACTGACACACTCGAGAATGACGCGGCATTTAAAGCAAAAAACACTTTTCATTTCAGAACGTGAAATTTGCCCGAAGAAGGAGCAAACCAGGATGCTTGAACACGACTTCCTCAAAGGGGTCAAAGTTTAAAACCACGACCTCAAAGGGAAGATCGAAGCTCAAGCAGGGGCATTGTTCATACCCTGGACCGAGCTATACGGTCCGAGTTGGACGAAGACAAAATGACCAAACTCTTATAAGGTTAGCTCGTCACCGACCTCTTCCTAAAGAGTTCGGAAAAATCGCCATAGAAGCCCGAACAGGCCCAAAGTAGAGGATCGCAGTCCACCTGAAGGCAGCTGGCCAAAAGATAGGTGATCTCACCCACAAAAGATAAGATAAGATAACAAACTTATCTCAAGGAAGGTCACTCCACACTACTATAAATACACTAAAGCACCCAGGTATAATATATACTCCAATTCTACAAAAAAAAAACCTGTATAAAGCCCCTACTAACTCAAGCACCTGAGTTTCTTACAGGTACCACCATCCCCCGGTGATCAAGGTCTAGCCGCATCTCAAGCTCCAAACAAGTCAAACATGGCAGCTCTGATCACACCAGAAGATCTCGTTCGAGATCAACCTCAACGTTTCAGGTAACCCTCGGAACAGATATGATTGTGGTGGATTCTAATATGATGATGATTGATGATTTATGATGATAAATGGTGTTGATTATGATTTGTTGATATTGATGATTAATCATGTGGAAGGGGATTGATGATAGCCATGAATGATTATGATAATCATTGATGATATGTTGATATTTGATATAGATTGATGATAATGGGATTAATTGTATGAGAGATTTGATATATGTAATATTGATGATTGTTGGAAATATTGAATGGTAATATTGAGGAGCTTTGATGTGGTTTAGGTTGAATTTGGAGTTAGTCGAGGTCTTTATTAAATTGTGTAAGTGATTGAATGATTGAGAAATGGTTGGGAAGTTTTTACTATGAATATTTGAGTTGTGTTGAGTGTGTTTTGTTTGGTTTGATTTTAAGAGTTTTGGAAAAACTAGAGAATTGTCACTATTGGTAAAAATCTGTTTTTGGTAAACTTTGATGGATCATAACTTGAGCCGGAATATTGAAATTGAACTATTTTTATTTTAAATTAAAAATTATTTCAAGATCTTTAAAATGATATAAAGTTCAAGAAAAATGAATTTTTATAGAGGAAGTTATGAGCGTTTGAAGTTTGGTATAAAAATCTGATTTTTACAACTTTACAATTTTTCCAAGTTTGATAAAGCATGCATACGCGGAATTGTGCACGCATATGCGGGTAATGGCTTCTGTCCAGCACTTTCGCGTACGCGGCGCATGGACGCATACGCAGCATGGTCCAATTTCAGGGAATGCGTATATGGGACAGGGGTTCATGTACGCGAGACCCCTATTTTGTTGAAAAATGGTTTTCTTTACCTTTTCAAGGATTCTCTAGCTTTTTAAACTTCTTTAATTACCATTTAAGATTTCTATCTAATAATTAGGCCCTAAGACTATTGGAGATGAGTTAGTAATTAAATTAATGAATTTCTGTTATAATTTTAGAAGATGGTGAATTAGGCTTGGGAAATTCTGTGGATGGAATAGCTTGAGTATCTTGGCAGAGTGTTGAGGTGACAATGAATTGAGATACCTGAATGATTATGGTTAATGAGATGAGTATAAGTAGACTTGTGCTATGAAAAGTGATCTCCAAAATTGAGTATGTGATTTGTTCTTCGTCGTAAGGGTTGTGACCATTTCCCGCCTACGTTCGGATGTGAAGGTTGTGCCAGTCTCCCGCTAACGTTACATGCAATGATTTGGTAAGTCGCTATGTGCCTCGAGCAAGAGTTGTGGTAGTCTTCTGCTTGTCGAGGTAGCAGTATCGGTGTTGGGCTGAGGCAGTCTTCCGCCTAAGTTAAGATGTGAAGACTGTGATAGTCTCCCACTAACATAACCGTTCTACTACCAGAGTGAACTCGGGCACTGTAACCCGAAAGAGTGTGTCGGGCACTATAACTCACGGGGCGCAAGAAAGAGTGAGTAGGGCACTATAACCCTGGTCGTGGCAGAAAGGTGACATCCTGGGGATATGTCGGGTTGGCATTTTGAACCAACAAGTAATATCACGAGCCAAACATGATAGGGATTCATCATATGCATTTTCTATCTATTTGATTGCTTTGTCTACTTGCATCCTATGCCTAATTGTATAACATGCTTAACTGCTTCTTGATTTACTTGCCATATATGGACATTACTTGTGTATTACTTTTATGCAACTATTTGTGTTTTCTATTAGGGTTGAGGAGGTTTGGTAGGCGGTGGCGAAAGGGTCGTGTGGAGGTTAGGCTGGTGAAGGCTGTGGGATAGTGGTGTTGGTTTAGTTAGAAATTTCCTAAGTTAGATTACCTATGTTTCATTATAGTTTCAAGTTATGGTCTTAAATTTAGCATTACTTTAAGTTTGAATCTTAAATTTAATGTGAAGTTCTAGGATTGCCTTTGGCGTTCCGGAACCATATATCTTACATTATTGGACACTGTTACCATATTGAGAACCTCTGGTCTCATACCATATATTGTTGTTGTTTTTCATATGTAGGTCGTAACCCACCTCGGTGAGTTGCGAGATGGTGACGGAGCGGAGGATCATTTATCACCTTTTGTATTTTGAATTATGTTATTATAAACTCTCTCTCACTTTTGTATCTTTGTTGCCTTAGAGGCTTAAGTTTGAGAGATAAGTTGTATAAGCTGTTTTAACTCAAATTTTGTAACGTCTGTATGTAACTAGTCGGCCTAAACTCTACAGGCTATGGCTAGAGTTCTTATGACTATCATACTTTATATATATATATATATATATATATATATATATATATATATATATATATATATATATATATATATCTTGATTATTATTGTATTATGTCTTATGTTGTATCTTGTGCTTTTAGGCCTCTAGTTATCGTGTGAATACTTTGCACTTTTCTGATTCTGTTTTGAGTTGTAATTCTTCATCAGGCTTCTTGTATTATTACTCCTTTCAATATATATATATTATCGTATAAGTCTTAGAATTGTCGTGGCACTTAGTTATCCTTTACTTTACGGCATGAGGTAAGGCTTAGGATAATTAGGATGTTACAAAAAGGGTAGTGCAAGATTTAGTTTTAGAATATGCAACAAATGGAAGAGAGAGAGACCAAGCTACCTAATTAGATATGCCGCCACCACCATCAATTCCTTCAGGTTCAAGGGGGAGGAAGTTTTGTCATGAATCTTAGCAAGCTTATTTTGCTATGCATGTAAGTGAGAAATCTGCATTTATTGATTCAAAAAGCGAGTTGGATTATTATCTTGAAGAGAGACCAGTGCCACAAACTAAAAATGATTTTGACATCTTAAATTGGTGAAAATTAAATGGAGCGAAGTTTCCTACTTTGCAAGTTATTGCTAGGGATTTTTTGGCAATTCCTATCTCTACAGTTGTTTCTAAGTCTTTATTTAGTACGGTACACCACATCGTAGTAGGTTACGCCTAGATACATTAGAGACTTTAATGTGTAATCAAGATTGGCTTTGAATGAACTTGAAACCACAACTAACATAGGATTTGAGTGCTACACAATTCATAACATTGAAGGAGATGTTGATGTAAGTAAACTAGAATATTATATACAATACACTATTTTACTTCATATTATTCACTTATTGTTGAGTTGTTATACTTTTTTAACTTTAAATTGTTTTATTTTCGATGTAGGATTCAAGTAAATCGGAATCTACCATCACTACCATTACAGGATGAAAGGATTGAGAATTGTATTTTTACAATGTGATGGATATGTACGATGTTTGGTTGTTTATGAACATGTTTGGTTGTTTATGAATATGTTTAGTATCAAATATTTGTTGGTTGTTGCTATTTAAGTCTTTAAAGACTATAAAAATTATGTTTGTAATGACAATTGAGGATTATCTTTATTTTTTATATTTTTATTTTTTCTTTTTTATTTTTATTATTTTTTACAAAAATCCGTAAATATCTGGGAAGACCTAGATCTCCGGCAAATACGGAGTCCCCATTACCCGTCTCGGGTATGGGGTGGAGACGGGGATAGATAATGGAGGCAGGGGGTAGGGGGTCGGGGACATGTCCCTGCTTCATGGGACCCGTTGCCATCCCTAACAACACAGCAGCTTTCGTTACAATTTGTATATACATGATTGCGGCCATACCCTCCTACCTCAAGTTCTTTATCTTTTTCTTATCTATCTAGTTCAAGTGCATCTCTTCCTTCTAATTCGTCATTTTCTTTTAAAATTATTATTTTATCTATTTTCACTTTTTTTCTTTCTTCCAACACAACAATTTCATCTATATATCATCTATCACCGCCACCTATTGTCACCCGCTGTAAATCACCCTAAATCCTAAATTTAAACCATAAATTCTAAATTAAAACTCTAAATTTTATATCTTAAATTCTATACACTAAATTTGGTTTACTTTGTTTCACTTTCAAATATTCTTTTACTTTAATTTTTGATGTTTTAATTTTATATATTTATTTTTAAGGATCAATTATTGGCTACTTTATTAGTTGAAAAATATTAACTCTCAATACTTTTTTTTTAAGTATTTGCATATTAATAATTAAATATTTCAATTATATCATAAGAATATATTTGAAATTGTATATTAATAACTTATGAGGTAATGTTTTTTTCTGAAATTGGTTGGGTGAGTTAATTCAATTCCAAAATTTTAAAATAATAAAAAATAGACAAAAATACTCATAAATAATTACACTCAGAACAAAATTACACACTAATAATTTAATGAGAGAAATGTGCACAAAAATTATATACTCTTCTAATCACATTTATCCTTCTTGTATTTCACGAATGTTTCCATTAATTGAGATTAACAGGTGACATGCTTTATATCGTGGTGGCATTGTACAACACATGGCCTCAAAATTTAAAAAATAAAATATAAAATAACATCCTTTTTCTCTTCAAATAAGTTTATATTAGGAATCAGAAAAGTTGTAAACCCTAACGAATAAAAATGTCCTCATCTCAGCAAAGGAACAACATACTCCAAATTTGTGCCAATGCTTGTAGTAGCTCCTCTTTTATGTCAAATAATAATAATAATAAGTTCGATTACAACAACAGTAAGTGTTTGCACAATTTTAATGTAGTGATGCTCAAGTCTGGGACGAAGTAGAACCTAAAAAGATTGTTTTTTCGAAGTCCGTTATGAGAGGTATGCATGTTGCCACTTGCTTTTCTATTTTTGATGTAAAATTTGTTATGCAACTTTGTGAAAATGATTTAGTTTGTTCTTAGATGAATCAACGCAAAAGGTTGATGTTATGTGCAATTATTTCATCTATACTAATGAAATTCGTAATGTTGGAAGAAATTAGGGGATTTGAGAAAAAAGAAAAGAAAACCCACAAAAAAATGGTTGTCAAAACAAGATAAAAGAGCTGACTTTGGGTTCAAAGAATGAAAATATAAAATACAAAATTGAAAATAATTCTTGTAAATTTGCTTTGGAATAAAAATCTGTATTTTATTGTTGTTTATTTATACTTTTTAGCAATCTTCTCTCATTATTCACTCTCTAATGGGACTCTCGTATACAAAGTAACGAGAATAAAAAAAATGGCTCAAGAGTTTTTTTTTTTTTTGACAAAATTATTATTTTAGAATTTAATTTTTATAGTGTTGTATATTTAGCCATATCACATACTGCACAATAACACTATGACATAGAATGTGCCACCTGGCCTGTTAACCCTAATTAATGGAAACATTAATGAAATGATAGAAGGGTAAATGTGACCAACAATAATTACTCTATTATTCTCTATAACTTTTTTAAATTTATAATTAGGCCCTTATATTTTTTCAATTAAATCTTTATACTGCTTTTAATTTTGTAATTTGATTCTTATCGTGTAAAAAGTGTTAAAATTAATAAAATATTCCTTTAAAAAATGTGACCAGAGATCTAAGAGAATACGTTCAATTTGTAGTAAAATATTTTGTTAGTTCTAACTTTTTTTACATTAGAAAAAATTTAATTATAAAATTAAAAGAAAGTGTAAGGATTCAATTCAAAAAAGGGTAAAGTACTATTTTGGTTCCCAACATTTTGGGTGAATTCTCTTTTAGTCCCTAATATTTTAATCGTCCTATTTTTATCCCAAAACGTTTAATGGCATCAATTTTATCCCACCATCAAATCCTTCACTAATACTTAATAAAATTAATGTACTATTAATAATGTTTTTGTTAAAGCTACGTTTACTCAACCTCTTTCTTCACCTTCTTCTTCTCAACAAGCCCAAATCCAATTTTTTTACTCTCTCTTTTTATTTCTCCTTAAATCTCTCTTGGAGAATTAAAGTGTAAAACAAAGAGGAAGAAGGGAGTAGAAAAATGAGATTTGGGCTTGTTGAGAGGGTGAATGTAGGAAAAGAGGGTTGAGCAAATGTAGCTTCAACAAAAATATTGTTAACAATACATCAATTTCGTTAATTGTTATTGAGGAATTTGATGGTGGGATAACATTGATGCCATTTTAAATATTTTGGGATAACAATAAAATGATTAAAACATTAGGGTCCAAAATAGGATTCACCCCAAACATTGAGGACCAAAACAGTACTTTACTCTAAAAAAATATAGAGACCTAATAAATTTAGTAAAATTATAATAACTAACAAAATAATTATACCATCATATAATTCATGTGTACACTTGACTCAATAAATTATTGGTATTTAATTTATCCTTCGTGTAGTTATTCTAGAAATTTTTTTTATATTGGCCCTTTTTCGGTGTTATGCAGGTGAGTGGGTTTAAGGACGTTGGACACAAGTGCGGTGACGCGTGCATCTCACAGGTGGCAAGAAATTGCCGCTACCATTTCACAGGTGACGAGAGAACGTCACTGCCATCTCGCAGATGGCAAGAAGCTGGGGACACGACACGTACACATAGACCTTGCAAGCTCTGCTCAGCATTGGATTTGTTTCCCGTGATGAACGAAAAAGTCATTCATGGAAGGTAGTTGTTTCCCACCTCCTACGCTTCTATAAATGCATTTCGTCCCTTCTCATTTTTTCAAACACAAAAAGTTTGTAATGGTAGTACACTTTGAAGTGAAACTAAGAGCGAGGGAAAAGTGAAAAAATAAGGGATAAAAAAAGTATTATGTCTCTATAAAAGTGTGGTTATTAGTGTGTAAAGTGTGATATAAATAAAAATAGTGAAAAATTTAACTGTATGAAAAGAATATATTATTGCACATCTAAACCATCCTCAATATGTAAATTATTATTTTGTCAAAATTATTTATATCATTGTACCTGTTAAATTGTTAGTGTTATTTTTTTTCTAATATGTTAATATTATTGTTATTTTGAATATTCAGACAAATTAATTATTAATATTAATATTACTATTAAGTTTATTAGAATGAGTATCTAAATGTTAATATTAGAAGGAAAAAAAATACATAATTCAAAAATTTTTTTTTTTGTAATATGCAAGTAGGATTTTTAATTTTTCTTTTGTTCATTATTGTTATATATTAACATTATTTTGTCTAATAATATGAAAATTATATATTATATATTATTAATTTTAAAATATTAATAATGTGTAATACTTTAAAAATAATATGTTATTGTTAACTTTAAATTAATATTATATATTAATAATCATATTTCTAATTATAGTAAATTATTACTGAAGATAAAATATATTATATGTATTAATACTAAAGTATTTTTTATATTCATGCTAGTAAAATATATTTATATTTATATATTTATTCTAAATATATTGTAAATAAATTATGCATCATACATAAATATATTAGTAGTAAATATAGTATCATAGTAATATAGTAATATATATTATTAGTATTAAAATATATATGTTAATATAGATACTATGTAAGTCATGTCATAAAAAATATATAGGTCAGTTAGATTTTATTTATTCATTTTTATATTGATTTAATTATGAATATGTATTAACATTCAAGTATTTTCTATATTTATGTTACTAAAATATATTTATATTAATATATTTATTCTAAATGTGTTGCTGTATCCAACATACATAAATATATTATTAATAAATATAGTATTATAATAATATATATCATTAATATTAAAATATATATATATGTTATGTTATGAGTATAGTTTTTGTTATTTTTGTTGCATGTTAGTATAATTTATTCATCTTTATTTATATTCAGGTGATGAAAGTTTTAAGATCGAGGAAATTGGTTCCTCCAAATAGTATAGTCAATTGGTGATTGATGCATTACGAGAAATTGGTTTTTGTCACGTATCTCAAATAGAAAGAATAACCTATAAATCACACCCTAATGATGGTATTAATAGACAGATGGCAGCCGGAGACACATACGTTCTATCTTCCAAAGGGTGAATGTACAATCACTTTGGAGGATGTGACACATATCTATGGCCTCAAGACTGACGTTTGTGTTGTAACTGGAAGAACGGACAATAGTTTTACCCACATGGTCAACGAAAGCATGGCCAACTTTGGGATACCACCAAACCAAAACAATCATATATCCAGTGCGATCAAGCTGTCATGGATAAGACAAATCCGTGATGCGAAAACGTTCGACACTCCAGAGTCTGTACAATGCTATGCCCAATGTTACATATTCTGCTTGATTGGAACCACTTTATTTCTTGACAAGTCGGCACCAATGGTGAGCTGCAAGTACTTGCCCATGTTGAGGAATTTTGCATAAATTAGTTCTTACAGTTGCAGATCGGCGTATTTGGCATATATGTATAAGTCCCTGTGCCAGGCCTTGCATTATAATACTAAGGATATGGATGGTCCACTAGTGTTGTCGCATGTCTAAACATGAGCTAGCTTCGATTCTTGCACCCGTCTTGCAGGTGGAATCTTTTTGTTGACACGAAGGTAAAATTGTTTTGTCACTTTAAAAATACTATTATTACATGGTGAATTGTACATGACTATATTAAGTCATTATTATTATATTTGTAATTAGAAAGCTTAATATTTTCAGGTGGAATAACTAGAGGGAACACCAGAATCATAGAAAAATAAAAGTAGCACAAGTTAGGCAACTATTGGACAATATACAGCCTGAACGGATAATAACTATAAACTGTGAGATATTGTAAAAGATAGTATCTCTACTTTTGTTAACTTCTGTTTGAGTGTTAGAATATTTTAATGTAGTTTTTGTGGTGATCGTATGTACACATCCAGCATGAAGTGCCACAAGATGATATGGTCATCATGAGATATAGACTGTTGTGGGCCCATTGATCAACTTTGAGATTATAAAATAGCATCTAGCTGTTTGAGTTCATCGGTAATTTGGTTATCCACAACCTGAACTTGGCTTGCGAAAGGATTTGGAAGGGGCACACAATGTCACATTGCGTGGTGAACAAAACACCAATTGGAGACTATATCATAGGAACTAGATTGCAACATTGAAGGTGGACCGACGTCATTATACCATTGATGACTTTCAGGTAGATCCTTATTCGCCTACGGTTGAATACATTAGTCGCTATAGAAGAGAGTTTGGTGATCATTTGACCATTGTAACAAAGTTTGGGTCGATCTGTTTGATGCACAGCAACCACACCTACCACATCAACAACTACCCCTGCCACGACAACGACCACCACTACAGCCATACTGTCCGCCCCCCACCACCACCCCAGGATTCACCGTACTACCCACCACATTATTCACCTCTACCACCGCACTATCCAGCATTGTCATCCTATTATCTTCACCCACCTCCTCTATCATACTATTCACCACAGGGACCATCTGCACCACCTCATTCGCAACAATAACAATGGGTACAACAAGAAGGGAATGTTAGAAGTTTTTCATTATCTTAGTTGACGGAGTTGGGATGAGACCAGTTTTGGTTTCAATTTGGAATCCTACCACACCAAGCAATGCTTTGCAACAGGAACCATAGAATAATGGGGAATCATGTGCACGTTCTGTTAAGAATCAACCAGTTCTTGGTTGTATGTCACTAGGTGCTCGTGCTCATCGTGTTCCTGGCAATGTTGGCCATTCTGTTGCATGAACGTCTACAAATTCCAGGGGTAGTTTCCCTGTTGGTGGCTTTGGCTACACACATGAAAGGCCTGATACACGCCTATGTGAACAAGCCTGGCAAATGCGCGGAAAACACACATGTAGCGACTTCAACGAAGAGGATGATGAGGAATCTGAGGATGCAAGCATGGGTGAAAGCGACGATGTTGATGATGATAATGATGATAACTCCCCATATGGTAGTGTAGGCAGCAACCGCCAATGCGATAGTAGACATGAGGGGCATATTTTCTTCGAACTCATGTAGCACTGCCGCGTAAACTCAGCCCATTGCCTTTCATGAAAATGCTTAAGAAGGAAAAGAAGTTTGTAACTGACGGACCTAGTTGTCTAGGGAAAAGGAAGAAAAAATGAACTTCATGTAATATTTTAGTATAGCATACTCTTAGGTAGTAACTATGATGTGCATGTGTATGTTGTAATGTAATGTTTTTATGTATTCTAAACTTTTTTGGTACTAACTACAATATGTATTTCGTGATTTAATTTTTCATAATGAACTATCTAATATGTACTCTGAAATATAACTAAGCTAAATTTGAAAACTATGCATTTAATTTCATTAGGTCATGTGTTTTATTCCATCGCATGACATGTCACTACAATACAATATATGCTAAAAAAGTAGATGAAAACAAAAGAAAAAAGCAATAATATAATGTCAACATGTTACAAAAATAATACTTTAGCCACAACCAATACATAACTAACGATGCAACAAGACCTACGCCAGCTGGACTCAATCCGACACGATGAGGACATCGACTGCGGTTATGTCCCTTGCCCCTGCAAAGCTTGTATCGCCACGGACCATGCATCTAGAGATCATCCATTTCGTTCAAATATCAGGTCGATTTGGGCCGACTTTTACCGTCTCGCCTTTATGTAGGATTAGGGATCAACTGTGGCCCAGTGTCAACTGGCCATTTGCTTGGATCTCCAATTAGTACAAACTCAGTCAGATAAACTCTGTGAATTTTGTCCATCTTGTACACAGCGTGAACATAAACCTACCAATCGAGACGTTGGTTGGCATATTGAAGCACTCTTGAGCCTCAGCACTCTTTCGGGTAAATAGTTCATTCAAGCGGTAAAAGGTTGTCCTTACCAATGCCGTGACAGGGAGGTTACATGCAATTTTAACACAGAGTTTATGCACTCAACCAGATTAGTTGTCATATGACCCCAGTGATGCTTCATCAAAAGCCATAACCCACTACCGAGGATGGATAATGTCACACTATTAAGTATATGCCTCTCGTTGATCCCACAACCGCTTGTACTGCACGTTGTATTGTTGTTCAGTCTTAGAATACCCTACAAAAAATTCATCGAGATAATACCATTCCTCAGTAATTCAAAAAGTATATAGCAAATTTAAATTCAACAAAGATCAACTCTATATGAAGAACATGTTTTACCCATATTTTTTATGAGTTTCTACAAGTAAGGTGCCTTATTAAAAAGGAACACATGTCTATGCAGAATAATAATTTCTAACTTAAAACTGTACAAAACAATACTGTAAAACACCTCAAATGCTAATATTCTACAAAAATGCCACTAACTTTTTCATATAAAAGTACTTTCCGTCTTTATTCAATCATTCAATTAACATATAAAATAACCAAACAAATTTAATTAAGAGAAACTCTTAGGGCTAGCACAAATACAAAATTGTCTGTAATAAATAAATTTTACTAATTCATGTGTACAAACTCTGAAAAATGTGGGTGCAAATTTTATTGATTCATGTGTGCAAACTCATGTAAATATTAGTACAAACTATATGCTTCTTATGTGTAAAATTCCTATAAATATGAGTAAAAATTATTACTAGCCTAGCCAAAAATGATAATATTTGCTGACCATGTAGCATTTTTACTCTTTAATTAAAGAGTAAATAATCATTTCTAATCATGAAAGATTTGAGCGCTGACAAAACTAAATACGAAAAAATTAATCTAATTTTGTATCCATAAAAGATATATTCCGTTTGACAAGATTATCCCATTGTTAAATTTAAAGTTAACTTTAATAATTTTTGCTTTAAAATGACTAAATTATCCTTTATCATATTCTTCATTTCAACTTTTCAATCTTTTTCATCAGTGATACTAAAATCAACCTTAATCCATGAAATTGTACTAAAATATAAATCAAAACCAAAATTAATCCTAAACCATAGAAGGTGAAATTGTACCTTAACAAATAGCCTAAAAATCTTATAAACATTCTCTCCGTAGATCCATAAAACTTATTCCACATTTCATTCTCCAAATCAACAACCTAATTATCAGATTGAATAAACGAGGAGTATGTATTTCATTCGCGTCGATTTCATCCACTACCACCTACATTGGATTCTGCGCCTCGCCACCAGGAGAGGAAGAAGCCCCTTCTTTGTCAAAGACTGACGGCGGCACAATGTAAGAAGATCGGAAATAGAGAGAGATAGATACATCGGCAACAGAGAGAGAGAGAGAGAGAGAGAGGGAGGGAGGGAGGGGGAGGGGGAGGGGGAGAGAGAGAGAGAGATATACCTCGTTTGACAGCGGCAACCATGATTCTCTTTGTCGCGCCTTATCATCTTCCCTTCTTCTCCTTCTTTTGCCCATTCCTTTCTTCCACTCGTCTGTCTCTTCTTCACTTCGTCTCTCGTCCTTTTGTCTCTTTCTCTCTCCTCCTTGTCGCGCTCGCAGTTGATGGCAGCTCCCAATTTTGTCGGTGTCACCCTATTTCCCTCCTCTTCTTTCCTTTTTCTTCCATTTTCTTTGTTTTTCTTCTTCTTGATCTTTATGTTTGTTAGCTTTCAAAAGACTAAGACAAAAGAAAAAAGAAATAAAAAATATAAAAAAAAGTACCAACTACCAAACTAAGCCAAATCATGTTAAACACCTTTTATTCAAATTGTATTCTATACTGTATGTTTTCATTGAATTCTTTTCGTTCTTCTTGTTAATTTTTATTTTTTGATTGAAAGAAAAAGAGTTTGGCAATGATTTTGATTTTTTTTTGGCATTCTGTCTCTCTTTTTTTTCATTTAATAAAATCAAGAGGTTAAAGATTAGAATAAAGAGTAATTTAAAAATTTAATATGATGTTTTAACAAAATAAAAATTATTTAACAATTAGTTATTTTTATCAAATAAAACATATTTTTTTATGGATATAAAATTCATTTATTTCTTTATACTTAATTTTATTAGCGTTGAAATCTAAATGAGGCTCCTTTTTTCCCTATGAAACAAATTTTGGTGTAGTGCAATGAAATGGACATATGTAAAAAATTTTTACTACTATAATGTCAGACAAAAATGTAACCTGCATTTTACCCTTTTTCATTTTTTTGTTTATGAAACTAAACAAACGAAGCCTGCATTTTACTTTTTTGACAGTTTTCAATTTTTTATTTCCTTTTGGCCTAGAACGCAACCTGCATTTATTGAGGATGGAATATTTTAATTTTTTTTGGAAACAACAAAACGTAGCTTGCATTTTATTTTGTGTCAAATTTTTTTTGAATGCCCCAAATGCATGTTACGTTTTTAAAGTGACTGAATTTTTTTCTCGAAAGCAGAAAATGCAGGTTGCGTTTTGTGTAGAAAAAATATTTTAATCAAGAGTCTTGCCTATAAAGTTGGGATCGGTGAGGTTGAAGTTATAGAAGGTATTGCAAATTTGCGAGTGTATTATATGAGATTATACCAAAAAACCCGAAAAGAGTGACTTTTATTTGTGAATGCCCATTTTCATTTGCAATTCCATGCACCATGAGTTTTGTAGAGTTGCAAAATGGTCTTTGTGATAACATGCAAAGTCATATTTCAAAAAGGGTGAGCAACATTTTATACAGGAATCATGTACAAGTATTTGGTAGGCTGATATAGTTTTAAATAATTCCCATCACTGACGATGCAAGTTTGCAGCAAATGTTCTATATTTATCAATAAACCCGATTTCACGTGCCGATGATAGAGTTGTACGTTGAGTTCGAACAGCATTCGGGGTTGGACGTGGTTAGCGAGCAGGTCAATGTTGATGAGCTCGGGGATATAGATTGGGAAGAAGATAACAACGACAGTGAAGAGGAGTTCAAAGCCAAATACGAAGTCGATGACAAAAATGACAACGGAGGCTTGGCAGGCAATCCGGCGGTACAAAAGGAAAAGGATGCGATTGTAAGCCGGCACCCCTTTGGTGTTTCATCTTTTATGTGAACTCTGGATCTCGAAGCCATGCATGCCCCGAAATTTCCTCAGTATGCGAATATGGGTATATTATTATTATTAATTCAAGTTACCACTAGTGTGTATTTTGCTTGCCTTGTTTCACTGATGGTGGTGCGCATGTTGTAGGTGAAGGCAACGTTGCAGTAGAAGATGGTGAGTTTAGTGTTAGAATGAAATTTGGTTCTAGAGAATTGATGGTATCTACAATCAAAAGCTACACTATCTCTAGAGGAGTTGATTACACTGTGTATGAGTCTGAGCCACAAATATTCTATGCAAAATGCAAGGGTTATGGTGCAGGGTACGATTGGCTTATCTGAACTAGCTTGATTCGAAAGAAATCTTGTGGGGAGATTAGGAGATACAATGGCAAATACACGTGGACCATGGATACGATTTCACAAGATCATGCCAAGTTGGACTCAAACATAATTGCAGATGCCATTAGGCCGTTGGTCGAAGCAGACCCGTCGATAAAGGTGAAGTCTATTATTGCAGAAGTTCAATTTAGGTTCAACTTCACTGAAAGTTACCGCAACGCTTGGTTGGCAAAGCAGAAATCTGTCACAAAAGTTTTCGGTGATTAGGAAGTTTCTTACTAGATCCTGCTAGTATGGTTAAAAGTAATGACTGCGAAAATGCCAAAGTCTCGTGTTCAATAAAAACGCTTCCCGTTTAACGTGAGAGTGAGGAGGTTCAAGGTGTAAGAGTTTCCCTTCGCGTTTTTTGGAGCTTATATCCATGTATTGTAGCATTCAGACACTACAAGCCATTGGTACTGGTTGATGGCACACACCTGTACAGAAAATATAAAGCTACACTTCTAGTTGTGGTTGCACAAGATGGGAATCAAAACATTGTGCCTATTGCATTTGTGATAGTCGAGGGTGAGACGGCAGACGCATGGGAGTTTTTCCTAACCAATTTGCAGAGATATGTTGTTACCATTGATGGCGTCGGCATCATTTTTTACTGCCATAACTCCATCGACGCAGCAATAGCTCGTAGTAACGGTGCATGGTCATCACCAAGAGCGTAGCTCATGTTCTGCATCAGGCACATCGGGTCCAATTTTTTAAGGAGGTTCAAGGCTCCGTATTTGCATAAACTCGTGACTAACACAGGTAACTGCATTCATTATTCTAGCCATTTTCATAGTAATTTTGTGGCATCTGCTTATGATTACATGGTTTGTTCAATAGGCTATTCTAGGATGAAACAAGAGTACAATGGTGCAATGACATCGGTGTTCAGAGAGGGGTGTTGGCATTCGATGGAAGTTATTGTTGGGGACATATGACGACAAACTTGGTAGAGTGCATTAATTATATTCTAAAGGGTGCACGCAACCTTCCTGTGACTGTCATTATTAGCTCTACTTTCTGTCGGCTAAACAAATTGTTTGCTCGGAAGAGCGCCAAGGCTCATGAGCGTGTCTGCAATGAATTCACGTATTCAGAATTTGCCACCAAAAGAGTTGAAGAAAGTTTTCGATGTGCAAGAAACATTGTGGTCAATCGGTTTGATATGCGCAATAAGATGTTTGAGGTTCGCGAAATGCAAGATGGTTTCATTTACACTGTTGATCTTTCGCAACGACATGCGATTATGGTCATTTCCAGGTCAAGCGACTCCCATGTCGCCACGTCCTTGCATGTTGCGCTAACTAGCATCATGATTGGCAAGTATACGTGCATGACGTGTATAAGATGTCTGAAATTTGCAAGGCCTACAGATGCGAGTTTGTCCCGATGGGTGACCCATCTACGTGAGCTCCGTATGAAGGAGTGAAGGTGACCGCGAACTAGACATTGAGGCACGCAACAAAAGGAAGACCAAAGTTAACCCACTACTTGAATGAGATGGATTCGCGGGATATGTGTGGTCCTTGCCGGTGTACTATATGTGAACGGGAGGGACATAGTCAAAGTCGATGTCCGCAGCGCGTAGGTCCAAGCTCCACCGGGAGTCAATAGTGATTAAGCATTTTGTATGTTAACGCATTTTAAACTAGTCAATAACTTTTTATGTAACTTTTTATGTCCCATTTAACTTTTTATATAACTTATTATGTAACTATTTATGTACCTTCATTACCTAGTTCAAACTAGTGTGTAAGCTTTTTATGTCTTTGCACAGTTTATTTATGTATGCATTAAACGATGAATAACAACTATGAAGTTAGATAAAAGGTGCAACACGCAGAAATCAAATAGAAAAATACGATACAAAGCTAAATATACAATAATAACTACGAGAACTAATAGAAATATCTAAATATACTGTACGAGATACAACACTGAATACATAGTTAAACTCAAACAGTATAAGATAAAATGCAACAACCTACTTCCTCGGCGCCTTCTTCGAATACTGAGATGGGTTGTATTTATCCAGGGACGCAATATGTGTCGTAAATTATACGGACGACCTTGAGAAATACCGATGTCACCATCCCCGACATTTGGCATGCTCGCAATGCCAGTGTCGTACAAACCGGAACCACTCATGCTCGGAGCACTTTCTCCACCATAATGAGACTCGTGTTGAAGGTCATGTCCTAGAAATTCCTCTTCCGGCTGTAGATATTCATTCAAATCGAACAACTAGGCGCGTAGTTGTGCGGAAGGATGAGGAAGACCTACATGACCCTACGATCGATCCATCTCGAAGTCACTAGCAGGACCTGATGTGGCGCGATGACCAAAAAATGGTTCAGAAGTAGCAGGCCTTTGCTGCTTTGGTGTCGGAAATAGATAAACTGTGTCTCTTATAAGCTGAGAGAAGCTGATCGAATCAAGTCTACCCAACGGACTGAACTGGCTGGAATTACCATCTGTGGTATATAGGGTTCCACTGCTTGATGTGGTTGTGGTTTCGATATGTATAGTTGTCGCTCCTCATATGCCGGCTATTGTTGTTGTTGCTCATATACCAGAAACTATTACTGTTGACCGTAGGCCAGTGCCTGAAACTACTGGCCCTATGCCGACTCCTGAAATTATTGCTCATATGCTGGCACTTGATACTATTGCTCATACTTCGGCATCATGAACTGGTGCTCATATGTCAGGGCCTAAAAGTGGTGGTCATATGCCAGAACCTAAATGAAAATTAATAATAATAATCAATAATGGTAACATTAATGATAATAATCAACAATTGTAACATTAATGCTAATAAACCTTAATGGTACCTGAAACCCTTGGTCATAGGCCGGTTCCTGATGTTGAGGTCCAGCTAGTTGTGGTGGACCTTCCTGTTGGGCATTCGTGTCAGTCTCTTCACCTGTAACTCTATCTAACAATCGTAGGTGATGCTCGTACTGCTGTGTGTACCATTTATAGTATAACGGGAGAGGATAGAAGTCGAAAATCTTATCCCCTACCTACAGTGAATCATAGCAGCCAGAACTCCACATGTTAACCCATTCCTTGGTCCGGTCTCTCCAGTCATGGTTTTGGGCACCGCTCAAACACCTGCAA
The DNA here is from genome assembly GCF_014773155.1 of Arachis stenosperma. Lineage (NCBI taxonomy): Eukaryota > Viridiplantae > Streptophyta > Magnoliopsida > Fabales > Fabaceae > Arachis > Arachis stenosperma. The sequence continues at coordinate 85,537,288 of NC_080378.1, read as the reverse complement.
TGATCACGACCGATTTAAAATGCCGGGTCTGGTGGGTGTTACTGCAACCTGAACTATCATCTAACTCGGTTTGTTGGATGCCACTATATACACTCGAATGACACTAAGGGCAACTTTATGGAGCACATAAATAAATTTACGGCGAGGTCGTCCGGAACCTCCAATCCCATATATGGCCGCCATAAAAACTTCACATCAGAAACCAAGAGACTGATTAGTAAAATTATTATTCTAAATAAGCACCCTAGCATAAATGGTTAAAACTTACATCATTGATTCCCATGTTATTGAGTCCTCGCCTAAACTACGTCATTGACCTCCGTCTATATCTTGTATGCCAACGCCAATGACTCCACCTAATCACGAATAGGATGATTGCAATAACAACAACAACAACAACAACAACAACAACAACAATAATAATACCGTTGCGCAAGTGGAACACCAACATCAAGGAACTTATTGCGGGGAATAGGGGCCATGAATGGCATACGCTCCAACGCCTAAATAAAAAGCAAAATTAGTGGCCCATCCATCTCTTTACAGTTGTATCGTGATGCACGACACAACGATCTGTATATATGTGCTAGACTAGCTGCCCCCAACTATATATTGGAACCCGGGAAAAATCTTGAAGTAGAGGCAAAAACTTCGAGTTCAAAGACGTGGTAGACTTATCTGGAAACACCACTGTACCAAGCCTGCAGAAAATGTAAGCCCGAACATACCATTCAATGGACTCCTACGTGTCACACGATTCAGTGTCTCTGCACCGTCGGACCAATGCAAAATTTACCTTACCCAAGACGTGATCGTCCAAACCCGGCTGCCGACCAAAACAAGCGATGCAATTCTCCACCAAAAATTGGTGACTGCTATCCGATCTACCTACGACGGGCTCCCCATTAACCTGGAGGCCAAGTATATGTCTCACGTCTTCCAACATCACCATCACTTCGCCCACTAGAAGGTGAAACGTGTGGGTTTCTGGCCTCCATCGTTCCACCAAGGCAGTCAGAAGTGTAGAATGGCCTCTCATTTTGCCTACTCGCGAAATGTGTTGAAACCGAGTTAATGCTAGTGTCTCCGCAGCTCTCTCGTTAAAGGTCTCCCGCGGATCAAATTTTCTAGGCAACAAATTTCTGATCGCCTGCAAAAAGAAAAATAATATTTATTCATATTACTTCATAACTATTATATACTAATACTAATAATTTCTTAATAATAATAATAATAATAATAATAATAATAATAATAATAATAATAATAATAATAATAATAATAATAATAATAAGGGAAAATTACTAAAATAAAATTTTTTATTCTTTAAAATTACGAAAATATAATTTTTGCAGTTTGAATACGAAAATGTAACTTTTTACAAAACTATGTAAATCGCAGGAGGGGTCCCACGATTTCAAAATACACATAAACCGCTGATAGGTCCTGCGGTTTACGTTGATAACGAATTTGGCTAGAAACCGTGGTAGGGGTTCCACGGTTTCTATGTGAATAAGTACACTCTAACTAACTCTTTTACATGAACAAACTTGGATGTGGGAAAGATCAGAGACATACCTTTCATCTTTGATGGCAATATAAGATGTGTTTGGCAAACCCGTTGAAGGAGAAGAAGCACGTTTAAACTTCTTGAAAGTTTCAATTTTTGGTTTGGCTAAATTTTTATTCATGAACGCAGAAGTGATTTTACATTCAAAATCACGTTTACAAGAAGCAACAATTTTGAGCTTTTGCGTTTCACCAACGGACTTTTAGTTATCAATACTCAATTTTTATTTATCTTTTGCCAACTTTATCCTTTATGCATATTATTGTATTATTTATGTTTTATGGAATTATTATTATTTTTTTTATATGAATTCTCTTTTTCAATTATTTATTATTTTTATTTTTTGTTAATTATTTATTTGACATTATACACTTTTATAATTGTGATTTTTTGTATTATTTTTTATTATTATTTTATAATATAATTTAATGATCCTATTAGATAAAGTAAATTAAACAGAAAATTAATTGTAAATAATAATAATAATAATAATAAATTATAGCATACTAAAAAAGACTACTAAGAGTACTAAAAATATACTATATAAAAAATATCATCAAAAATTTTTTTATTTATTTCAATCACTACCAACATAAATATTTAATTTTTTTTATTATTCTTAGTACTCTCTACAATTTATATTTTGTTAGTTTTAATTAAAAATATATTTTGCCAATTTTTATATGTTATTTTTATTTTAGTATATAAATATTAATTTTGTTATAAAATTAATTAATAAGATCTATTTAAATATTTAAATTAAAATGATAAGATAATATACAAAAATTATTTGAAATGAGAGCATAGCATAGCATAGAGAAATGAGAATGTTTGCATTCTTTTGAAAAATTTGCATATAAATCATGGTGACTGATGAGTGATAATGTGGCATGTATGCATTCATGTTATTCATGTTATTGAATGTTTATAAATCCATTAATACTTGATGAAAAAAAGAATTGAAGCCAATCATAAACTTAAATAGATATATGCAATGCAACAAATAATATATCTAAATGATGGCGAATAATTTCTAAATTTGGGTTAATTATATACGGTGGAATTTGGTGCAAGCATAAACTGTGGACCCCTTCTACGGTTTATGTTTATTTTTCGTTCACACAAAAACTGTGGAATCCTTAGTCCTTACCACGATTTCAAGTCAAATTGTAAAATCCAGAATTTTTGAAAAAATCTTATTATAAACTAATTTCAATTTATTATTCATTAAAAACTTTATTTTTAAAAATTATTTTATTAAAAGTAATTAAACCAAGTTTTAATAATTAAAATAGAATTTTTACTTAATTTTATAATTATTGAATAATTTTCTATATTTAAACTATAAAACTTAGTAGTTATAAAAGTATAAGAATTTTATATGACTTAGTTTAAATAATTGAAATTTTAAAATTTAATACTTTAGTTTTTATAGACAAAGAGCATTAATTATATTATCTAGAATTTTAAATTAAAATACTTTATTAAAAAGCCAATTAGCAAATTGATAATTAAATAATATTTTTAAGGGATTAAATTAGATTTTAAATTAATACGATATACTCTAATTTTATTAAAATTATCAAACTCCAGTTTAGTCCAAAATTCTCAAATCAAAATCCTAACTAAACAAAATCCTAATTTTTCTATCTTAATAAGATGATGGATACCAAAATTGTTTTCTTCTATATATTTATATAAATTTTAACTAAACAAATATCTAATATAAATACGATATGCTATGTGTATTAAACAAGAAGACTACTAACCTTTAAACTATTAAAGAGAAAGTAAAGATTAATAAACTATTAAATCATAATTCAATATGCATGCTTCTTTTGAATATCAATTTTCTTCTTTGACCTCATCATTATCTTTTCTTTTCCTTGTTTCTTTTTACCCGCCGCCACTAACCCTCCTTCCCCAAAACTCAATAACTAATAGCTTCAGAAAAACTAAAGAAAGAAAGGAAAAAAGGAAGGAAAGAAATGGAACAAGAGAGTGAGGGTTGCGATAGAAGAGGGAGACCCGTAGGAGAGGGAGAGCGCCAGGGGAGGAGGAGCTACGCTCACCGCCACCGTCGTGTCACCTCCTCCGTTGCCATCGTCCGTCACGCCGCCACCACACTACGTCGCCATCGAGAACAGAAATGCGAAGGAGAGAAGGCGGCGGGTCACTGTCATCGAAGCTTCTGTCGTCACTGTGCAAATCCGCTGCCATCGTCATCATCACGGGTTGCAGCTACGCGTGTGATTTCCGCCCCTTTTGGGTCCGTCACCATCGAGCAAAGCCACCGTGGAAAACTGTCGCTGTCGTAGAAGCTCTTGTCGCCGTGAAAAGCTGCTCCACCGCCATTTGGGTCACTGGGAACATGGCCGTGATCACCGAAACCACCATCGGAGTTATCGCTATTCAGTACAGTCGTTCTTCCTTGTCAGGGTAAGTGTCTCGCTCCGGAACCTTTGAAATTAGTATTTTCTGTTTTAAGTTGTTAAGGATATAAGGTTTTGGTGTCATAGGATCGAGTTCCGGGTCTTGCATGTTGAGTTCTATGTCTGTGGCATACGACATCAAGCTGCTGCATTGTCACCGGAGCTGCCACTACTCTGTTCTCTTACTTATTTGAAAGTACAGTAAGTTGTTCCTCGTCCCGAACCTCTATAGTTGCTATTCTGTTATATATTTCTAAGGTCCTTGCAACGTTAATGCTTTAGGATTGAGTTTTGATTCTTGTGTGTCGAGATTAGAGTTGCTGTGGTTGCAGCTGTCGCGGATTGCACGCCAAGAGAAAAGGGTTTCATTGACAATGTTTGGGTTTTGGGTTTGACTTGTCGAGGTAGAGGCCTTTTTCAGAAACTATACTTTATAAATTGGAATTATTATATATAGATATTGATGTGAGAAAATGTATCTTTGGTGATTGTATAAGTCTTATGTGTTGTTTGGTTGTCTTGAATGGATGTGAATGCTTGTTTGTTTGGATGATTGTTTGGTTTTGTGAAACGGACTGTTCTAAAGTGTTCCTTTGAAGTTATCTCTTCTAAAGTTTTGAAATTGAGTTTAATATGTTAGAGATTAATTTGAGTTTGAGTTGTTTTTTTGAAATATGAAAATGGCATACACTTTTGAATTCAGCCTGATTTTGAACTGATTTGGCTTTGAGCTGTGGAAAGGGCTACGGAATGGTTTGGTTGGGACCCAAAAAGGGTGGCAAAATTCAGGTTTTAGGGGAGATGCTGCCGAATTTTTATGAAAATTAAGATTCTGTTTTAAAATGTGATTTAGAAAAAGAATGAATTTGAGAGGTTCCATTGCTTGGTTCTTGATTTGTGAAGAAATAGATATTTCCAGTTTAATCTGTTTACGGGAAGTTTTTATGTTTAAGATTGATTTAAATATGAAAGAACCTATGTTTTTAAGTTTGATTAAAGAAGTACTTTTGGAAGACTTTTTAGTGGATTTTAAAAGAAATTGAACTTTGATTAATAAAGTTCATTTTGCTTTTAAAGTACTCTTTAAATTTTGATTTAGCAAGATTAAACCATTCCTGGTCTTTGGGAAGGTTACCGATTTAAGAATGAAATGGAATTGATTTGGAACGTAGTGTTTTAAACATGCTTTGGTTTTGTTTTAAGTCTCCATCTCAATTGACTTCAAATTAAGTAACTATGATTTCGGGAATTTCTAAAGAATTTAAGAAATGAGGTAGGTTATTCTTTCCTAGAGTCTTGAGTCTTTGCCAAGGTTGTTAATTAATAACTCTAATTTAAAATAGTTAAACGGGTGATTTTAAAAGTAAAGGATTCGAGTCTTTTCAAAAAGAATTCCTATTTGATATGATTTTTTTAAAGAAAAAGTGGATTATGAACTTGGAATAATTTGAGACATGAGGATTTTAGAATTAAGACTGAGATGGATTTATTTTGGTTTCAAAGTAAAGAGATTTGAGAAAAAGTGACTTATGCCTTGAATGATGATTGATTTGATATGAATTATTTAATGAAGTGCAGAAATGATTATGAATAAATGAATATGTGGCTTTTGTACTTCTTTTATCTGAGATACGAGTTTTCCTGGGTAAAGTACCGTGGCTTGCCACCACGTGTTCCAGATTGAGACTCGATACTTTGTTGACCCTACGACGTAAGGGTGACCGGGCACGTATAAATTCCCTGGAATGGTAACCCCATTGAGCGATTTTATATATATATATATATATATATATATATATATATATATATATATATATATGAGAAAAAGCTATGCATAGACTCATGGGGATGGGCGAGAAGATAGTCCAAAGATTTAGCAAACCGGACTTGTCGGGTTGGCTTGATAACCGACAGATGAGACTCATCAGCCATGGGACAGGCATTCATCATATGCATCTATGTGACATTGATTGGGTGTGCATAATGTAATTGAATTGCCTATGTGTATAATTATGTTTAATTGCTAATTGCTCTACTTGATGTAACTGCCTGTTTGTGCTTGAACATTCCTACTTGTGTTTGTGACTGAAAATTGGTTGGATTGGCTATTGTTTGAATTGTTTGGGGCTAGGGCCGTGGTTGGTTATGATATGGGCCGAAGGCCGTACTTGGTTTGTGTTTTTAGTTTAGAAAAGTATGAAAAACTAAACTGGTTCAACATAGACTTAATTAACCTATGCTTGGAACAGTTTGGTCATTCATGCTGTCTAGGAAAAAGTTTAAAAAGGCCCTTGGATTTTATTTTTAGAATTAACAGTTTTCTATTTTAAAAAGGATTCTGGATTTTGCTTGAATATAAATCTTCGGTTTTGTAAAGATACATAAGGTGGTTATTAATCACTATTCTTTAAAATGATTTCATTTTCACGTATCCTATTATAGTTATTTTGTAACCCTATAGTGAGAACCCTTTTCGAGGACGATGTTTTCACTCCCCTACAGGTGTTTTCTTTTCATGATATGGACAAGGAAGTCACAAAGAGTTCATTCTGTTTTCTGTTTATATGATGTACTGTATTGTTTTAGATATTATATTTTTTTTATCGCCTTTATCTTTATACATTTTGTAAGAGGGATAGGAATTGTATTAGGTAATGCTTGTAAGTCAATATTATATAAGTTTATATATATGTTCTTATTAAGTGTTATATATGGTTATTGGAGTATGTATTTATGTTTTCAACAAAAAGTTTTTTGAAAGGTTATACGGTTTTAAGTTTTAAAACAGGTTCATATTTTAGTACTAAATAATCTTAAAAAGCCGACGTATTGTTCGGGCTATCAGAGTGGCACAGCCGGAAGCATTACATTATGATAGTGAGGGTATTATACAAATTCGTTATCAACATAAATTGCGGGACCCATCAGCGGTTTATGTGTATTTTGAAACTGTGGGACCCCCTAATAATAATAATAATAATAATAATAATAATAATAATAATAATAATAATAATAATAATCCCCCTAATAATAATAATAATAATAATAATAATAATAATAATAATAATAATAATAGCATAACTAACAGTATCATACACTACTAGAAAACTAGTTATTACAGATATTTACGAGGGATTTTTTGTCAGGAACAAAAAAATGATTTAGCATAAAAGAGAATCCGTCGATTATTTTGTCAGAAAATTTAATTTTTTTTTCCGTGGAAAATGGTTACCAACGAAAAATCCGTCTGTAATTAAATGAATAAAAACGCTGCATTTTATTAAATTTACAAACAGAAAATCTATCTGTAATTTAAAATATTCCGTCGAAAATGTTAAAATAAGGAGTTAGGTTACCGAAACTCCCAATGCTTCATTTCACTTTTTCATGTTTTCGTTGAATTACTCCCTACCTTCTCTCTCTCCATTGAAGATGTGACGTCCTCCGCTGTCGCCGCCACCACTCGTGTCGCACAAGCTCCCTACATCGCCCTCATCGCGTTTGCTCCCTTCATTGCTACCGTCACACGAGCTCTCTCTGCCGTGCTCTTGTCTTACGAGCTCCTTCCAGCACCACTCTCGTCGCTGCTTCTTCTCTCCTCGCCGGAGATTTGTCATCATCTCTTCTCGTCACTGTTAGTTCAGGAAGGCCTCCGCCTCCTTCTCGTCCATATCCCTAACCCCTTTCATTGTGATTCTGTTCTAATTTCATTATCCCTAGCCCTAGCCCTGTCCATTCCCTATTGCTGCTGCAAAGAACCGAGTTTCTAAATTCTAACGTATGAATTTTCTATATTTTTGTAATTTGTGAAATCTGAAACATAACAATTTCTATGATTATGACATAGAATGAAATTCGTTTATAACTATATATCTGAATTATTGAGATTTTTTATCTGGAATTTGCATGCATGTTCTTGTTCCTTCCTGTTCTTGTTATGACTGGTGATTTAGGTCATAAACACACTAAAGAGGGATCAAACAAACCACCATGGCTTAACCTCACCCATTCACCGGTGTTTCATTGGTTTATTTTAACCTATTGCTACTCCTTTCTGCTGTTGTTCCATTTTGTTTTGTATACTATAGTTCACTTAGTATTAAATTGTTTTGAAATTTTTAATGTCTTCTCATGCTGGATGAACTTTAATTAAAAATGTTGTTCCAGGGAAGTTATATATTCAAATTAGAAACCTTTTCAGATCTTCATGTTTGCCGGGAACTAATGGGTAAGTTTCTCTGTCATGGAATGACAATATAGGTCTTTTCTCTTTTATTTAGCTTTTAACTGTCCATCTGAGGGCTTTAGTGACTATATTTTGTACAATTGAATTGTGGCACACTGCCATTCAGCTTAAGTTCTACATTTATAAATCATTCTATTTCTATGCCTTCACATTGATTGCATTATATATTATTACTTTTGTAACATTTGCTAGATAAAAAAATGATGCATCATGCAGTTACCAATTTCACGTTTCCAAACATTGCAGTGTCTTTCCCCCTTTTTCTCAATTTTCATCATCCAGTTTTATTTTCAATATGAAAGTATCTGATCATATGAAGCAAATTTGGAGTTATCAATTTCATTTATTTGTTTTCTATAGCCTTCCAATGTGTTGTCTGCTTTGTTTGAGCAGGTATTGCCCTTAGCAAGCATGGATAAGCTGCATAAGTCGTTTCGGAGGAACAATTGAGTGCTGCTGAAATGGGACAAAGAATTAAGCTATTACAAGAAGATAGGTATTTATTTTACAAAAATGCACTTTGATTCTTTTGCTGGAAAGTGTTATTTATCAGTGATCTTGTTTTATTATGGCAGACTCTTTATTTGTGTGCATGGTTCTACTTTATAATATTTTATTGATGAATTTTCTAATCCTTTTACTATTTATATTTATTTTTTTTCATTTTTGTTGTCTTTGGAACTTGTCAATATGTTTCCTCTTTTAGAGCTTACATTTGTCAATGATCAGTGAATTTATTTTGCAAATAAACCAGGTTAAATTTCAATTGACACCAGAGATAAAATATCAGGCATGCTTAATATAGCTCTTCCCTTTATCAATCAACTGGCTTTTCCAGTCAAACTTAAATCAACTGGCTTTTCAATTGACTCTTTACTTTCTTTGTATTATTGTCTTTCCAGATTTTTGCCCTGAAACCAGCTGTTCACCAGGCATTCCTTAATTATGGAGTTTTCTTGTAATTCGATTTAGCCTTCTATTCCTGTTATCCTATATCAGCTTTATAGAGTTTCCTTTTATATATCTTTTGTTGCAGAGTGATACTAGTTTGATATTGTAAAAGCAGTCACAATATAGTTTTGAGAATTTCTTGATCCATCCCTTTGCAACTAACACTATTATAAATCTATAGTTGAATGAATTGGATAGGATTGACATGCTGATTGTAGCTGGTCATGTCTAACCCACTCTTTCTTTACTTACTACCACATAATATCTATGGCTTATCTTTCTTTATGTATTGTTATTGTATCCATAAGCTTTTGATGTCTTCCATTTTCATATGTATTAAGTATTAACGGAAGACCTTTTATTCTAAATGATCTTATGTTTATTGTCAAGCTATTCGAAAGGATAATAAACATCACTTTAGCCTTATAGAAAAAAATGGGGGTGCTACTTATTCGAGCTAACCAAGGCCATACAATAACGTTAAACTATTCGGTTTTAGTTGAATGTTGAAATGCGTAAATTGGTTTTGAAGTTTTTAAGAAAACCTTCAAACCTGAAGTAATTGGATCTGTAAACAATTGTTATTTTTGTTAAAAAAATTTTATCATTTATGAATATAAAATTGGATTCGGTATGTTTAACATATTCAAAATTACTAAGACCTTGGATTTATTTGTTTGTTTCTCTATTTTCTGTACCTTGCAATCATCAGGTTTTAAGACAAAAAACATGGAGAGCCTTAATTGTTATAGAATAGCATGTCTGAGTGATAAAAGTGAAAGATGTTGTTTTTTTCTGATGAGTGTTGCCTTCTCTTATTCTGATACTCTAGGTTTGCACTTCTTTCATGGTTTTGAGCAGAGAAGTATATAGGTAAGGCAAAAGACAGTACTAAGATTAGTTTTCAAAAGTTGTCAACAAATACAGCTTAAGACCAGCCTTAAGAGTAAGACTTCACATAATAGTCTCTGGGGCTTGGACTTAAAGTCAAAAATCGTAAGTATTAGCATTCAAATATCTGATTTGAGGAATGATGTGAATATAGTACTGTTTCTCATCTGATAAATTGATCAAAATGGTACAAAATGCAGTTCCTTCGATTTGGGGTGTCCTCCAGGAACTTTGATTTCCTAATTGGGTTTTTAATTATTTGTGCTATCTCTAAATTGATTTCCTGATTTGATTTTTTATTATTTGTGCTATCTCTAAAGTTTTTTGGTAGATAATATAATGGAAGAGTGTAAAAACAATTACACTGTAGTAGTTTTTGAGATTAAGTTCTGAGCACCATAGTTTCAATCAGATTGATTGTTTAACTGTAATTCTATAAATCATTATTATATATGCATACCAAACAGGTTCTAACTCTCAAACTGGTCATCTAATAAACTATGATTATGTATGAATTGGTCTCGAAATTTATGCTAGGTTGGTTGTGTTCTTAATTATCCTTCATAGCTAACCAAATTTAATTTTAGATGGACCCAGGAGTCAGGCAGATTTAGATGACAAATTGACCAAGCATGAAATACCCAACTATATTGACCGAGTCTTGTTCTGCCATCAGAAGATGCATGCACATAATGATTGACCATGGCTCAGGTAGAGGAATACAATTATTTTGATTTCGTTACTTGCTGCGTGTATTAATGCTAAGACATTCATTCTTCATATCAGAAGGTGGTTCTTTTAATTCACTTTTTCACTGAATTGATTCTAATGGTTATCTCATTCATTATGAGACTTATACCAAAAAGCTCAGTTCAAAAAGATAACGATGAAAATTCTGGTTGTTCTAATATTTGCTTTACGAAAATGTGTGGTCTATGTTCTCACTCTAGGCATTTTACTTTAGCTCCTAAGAGATGAGGAAGGAAAAAAGCTTGGTCTGAAAGGCAGTGAGAAAAAGCTCAGTTCAAAAAGATAACGATGAAAAAATGGCAGATGCAGAGGTAAGGAAACTTAGACTCCCATTCCATACCATATGACACACATACTTTATTGTGCATAACTAGCTATAAGCCATACACTTGATTTGTGTCATTGATTCAGGGATCTTCAAATGGTGTGGAAATTCTGTTCTTTATCTCAAAATTATGTTGGTTGTCCCCACCACAACTTTCAACCTCTCTCAGGTAATTCTGTTCCTTATCTCAGAATAATGATCACAATTTATATTACCACTACGATGTCAGAAATGTAGAAATAGTAGACATAATAACAATTCATTTAGTTATAGGAATAAGATACAAAACTTTTGTGTTCATTATTTAAAAGATAGAATCTAAATGCAAAATGAAAGATCATGTTGCCATATACGAATAATAATCAAATCTTTTCTTTTTTTGAATACTTTTGTGTGCCACATTATCTTATCTGAATAATTATTTTTGTGTATATTTCATTAAATCATTATATGGTGTTTTATAACATGTGGTTTTTGAAACAAATAGTGTCATCATGGGCTGGCTACAAAATATATCTGAAGAAGGATAAGTGGAGGAACAAGAAGGCAAAGTTTTCTTTTAAGGAAAGCAGTGATGATGAAGAAGAAGAAGCAGCAGAAAGAGCAAGTAAAGTGAATTTTGCACATGAGATAAGTGGAATTAACACAGGACCTCCTTCACCAACTTCATCTATTAATTATTAGAGCAGCAAAAATTGTTCAAATGAGTTAGGAAATTGAATAGGAGTTGCTTGCAACATAGGTCTTTTAATTTACTAGTATGAAGAAAATCATTTAGAGCCCTTTAGATACCCATTAACAACTTTTAATTTACTCAATACACTTTGTTGATGTATGTTTGTTACTTATTATTATAGTTGATGTATCAAAACACTTTGTTTATGTTTTGAATTATATTGACTTGCTTGTTTATAGTACTTTTCTTTTAGTTTGATAATACGATGAATTTGTTTATTTTTTGAAATGTTATAAATATTTGAATACAAATTAGATAAAAATTTGTATTAAATTTATATTTATTTTGTATGAAAATAAGTTTATTTTGCAATGAAAAAATCTAAAAAAATCTATTTTACCTTATTGACGGATTTACAGACGAATTTTCTGTCTGTATTCAGAGTGTGGGATGATTTTCCAAGGTTCAAATTATAGACGGAAAATCTGTTAAAAATCTGTTGCCAATTACTGACGAAAATCTGTCGAAAAATTTGTCTGTAATTACCGACAGAAAATCTGTCAGAAAATCTGTCTGTAATTACCGACGAAAAATCTGTCGCAAAATCCATCTCTAATTACCGACGAAAAATCGGTCAGAAAGTTTGACATTTCAGGGAAATGGAGGGGAGAATTTACCGAAAAAAAATCTGTCGGTAACTAGTAAAAATCCGTCGGTAAATAATTTCAGTCGAAGCTTTTACAGAGGAATAAAATCCGTCGATAACCAAAAATTCATCTGTAATAAAGACTAATTCTATCTGTAAATCTATCTATATTAAGCAATTTTATAGTTGTGATAAAATGTTATTATAGACATTATTATAAACATTTAACATTATACTAATCATAATAACTACTCCGATAAACCGAAAACAACAACAACAACAATAACAACAACAACAACAACAACAACAACAATAACAACAATATGATCTGTATCATTTTTTGTTTTTTAAAAAAATACTTTGTTAATAAAATATTAATAAATAATAATAACAATTATTAACATATTTTATTAATAAAAACAAGATAATGACAATTTATTAAACAATATTATTATTTGAAAAATAATAATAAATTATTAAAGATAATAATAAAATATTAAAAACAAATAAATTATTATTATTATTATTATTATTATTAACAACGTGACTAATAATAATAACAATAATATTATAATAATAATAACAGTTTAATAATAATAATAATAATAATAATAATAATAATAAAATTACTAGTTCAAACACAAATAAATAAAATATAAATAAATATATTTATTCATTATAAAATTAAAAAAAATTATCAATTGAGAATGATATAAATATTCAATAATGTATTTTTCAGGTAACATAAAATTACGAGCTATTTTTTCTTATAAACTATCTTAAATCCTAAACCTTCTATTCTTCTTCTTCCTCCCACACTTTTTCCAACTCCTCAGTGCATAACCTTCCTTTCTTGTAATGCAATGTCCCACTGGAATCCATCCTCACCTTTCTTTTATCCTTTTTGTTGCTATTTCACCTGCATTTTTCATTATAAAGATCTGTTTTGAACCCTTCTCCAATACGTGTTGTCCATGCAGCTAGGACACTTGATAATCGCAACCTGCGATTTATGTCTGCCGGCTGACAAACGCAACCTGTGTTTGTTGAGTTTTAAGGCGGTCAATACAACAGGTCATGTCTGCATGTAGAGAGTTAAGACACATTTCGAGACTTAGATATCCCTCCATGACAAACGTAACCTGCTATAAAGCACGGACACTTCGCTGAGTTATCGTATATGCGTGTCGGATACATTTCGGACACGACACTCACGGACACTCGTCCGACAAGCGTGTCTGCCGTGTCCAACCGTGTCTTAATAAAAAATAAAAAATTTTTCTCCGGACACACCTAGACACATCTAAATACCATCACGTGTCAGCGTGTCCAGTCTTATTCTTAACATATATTCTTAAAATAAATTTAGATATAATATATATTATTAATTATTAAAATAAAAAATATTTTAAATACTTAATATAATTAAAATAAGACATTAAAAATAATTAAAAATTTTAATTTATATTTTAATATCAATAAAATATCAAAATATCATTTCGATTTATCTAAAAAATACTTCATATTTTATATGTATGCGTGTCCCCATATCATCTAAAATTTTAAAATTTGCGTGTCGGCGTGTCCCGTATCGTATCGTATTCCGTGTCCGTGTCAGTGTCCATACATCATAGGTAACCTGAGTTTTTAGCTATTGCAACTTTTGTTTTTTCTATTTTAGCCAAAACATAACCTACATTTTTAGACTGACTATAACAGATTCACATATGTAAATTACACACCATACACCAATAAAACTGCATATCACTATTTTTTCATCCATTAATAAATTAATTTCTGTCTGAATGATTGTCTATTCTTAATTAAATTATATAAAACATGGGGTATGGCATCTTTGTGATCTCTCTATCCATTCCTGACCCTAGGTATCCAAGAAAATGCTAATCTCGCTTTTATTTTTGTCTTTGCTTTGCTTCTCTTTATGATTGAATGGTCCCACACCAAATAAAAAATTTAATAGTAAGTTTCCTTTATTCATTATTTCATTCATTTATTTATTTATTTACCTTTAATTTTCTTTTCAGAAACGTTTTCTACTACACCAGTTGTTAATTTCCCTTTCCTCCCTGCATCGTTTTCCTTTATTTGATTAGTTCTCTTTCTCTTTTCCTGTCTACTCAGAAAAAGAAACTTCTCCCAACATTAACGTTGACTCATCGCTCCTCTCAATTCTTCAATTACTCCAAAATTTGCAAACCTTCCGAACTTTCCTGAGAAAAATTTCAGCCCATAAGTTTCTCTTCATTGAAGAAAATAATCCCCATTCCATTCTCAGAAACCCATTCTCACTCGTTAATTTTTTTTTTTAAAAAAACATCAAAAGTATCCGCTATTGGCATAATCTGTTCATTTTTCGTGAAAATTCATTCTTTGATTTTCCCGGGAAACTAACAACCAATTTTCCTGGGAAAATGGAAGGTCGCCGGAGGATAACACTTTATGATCAAATGACCGCTGGCAAAACCACCTCCCTAGCAGATTTGATCCTTCACGACAGTGTCACCGCCGTCTCTGCCGCCGCCGCAGACACCACCGCCGCCACTGCCGATTCTGAAAGCTGCGAGTTGAGCCAAAGCCGAACCCTCGTAGATATCCTCCGCGAAGATAAACACAACAACATCACCACAGCGGACCGCAAATCTAGAAAATCCTTCAGTTTCATGGACAAGCTTAGATTCAAGCTCGTACTCAATTCAAGATCAAATTACAGTAATGAAAACAATTCCAGTAACAACGACAACAACAACAACAACAGCAGCAGCAGCAACAATCATATTGATACCAACCTGTCCGAGTTGCAAGCGCGCATCGATCCGGACGAGTTGACTCAGCAAGACGCGACGACTCACCGACAGCAAAACGACGCCATTGCTACTGCCGCCGCCGCAGACACTGAAATCCCGGCGGAAGTCGCGGTGGTGGGACCGGTTGGCGTGTCGCTAATGGATTTGTTGGAGGAAACGGACATGGAAACGGGATTCGAAGTTTCGAGTTACAGAATGAGCAATGCTGATTTTGAAGATGTGATTGAATGTGTAGAAGAAAAGTGCGAAGAAGAAGGGGCGAGTATCGTGGAACGTAACTGCTGCGTGTGCATGGTGAGGCATAGAGGTGCGGCTTTTATACCCTGCGGGCACACGTTCTGCAGGCTGTGCTCCAGGGAGGTTTGGGTCAACAGAGGGAACTGCCCTCTCTGCAATAATTTCATTTTGGAAATTCTTGATATTTTCTGATCATCGTTATAGTTCTCATTTTTATTTTTATTTTTTCAGTTTGCTTTTATTTCTGTTCTAAATTTTTAGAAAAGATAAATGGTTTTTTTTTTATTACCTCCTCTTTTATGATGTGTGATTAAGAGTGTGGATGATCTTACTTGTACATATGATCTTTTCATGAATCGGAGCTGAAATCTTTCTGAAGGTTACGAGTCTCACTCTCACCAAGTTTGATTGTGTTGTTCCAATTGTGTTTAAGAACATTTTGCTCTTATTTGGAATTTTGGATAGAGATAGCATTAACTTTAGTTAAACTATCCAAATGGAATAATAACATTAAATGTAGTTTATTGCAGAATGTATGTTTGAGCCTTTGAGGAGTTTGATTAGGTATAAGAGGTTGATTGATTGCTTCAAGTAAACAAATGTAACATATTGTTGTGACAAATCCATTAATATTTAGGCGGTTAAATTTTTTAAGAGAAAAGTTCAGTTTATTAAGATAAAATTAAAGTTAATTATATTTGAAATTTTAATTTTTGTATGTCCATATATAAAGAAGTTTGATATGAAAAATAAGACAAAGCAACAACTAAATATTTTTCTCATTTGTATATGTATACTACCACATATAATATTAGTGAATATATATGAATTATTTCAATTAAAGTGAAATAATAATATTGGTGAAATTAAAATTATAATAATTTTTATTTGAAAATAAATATTTTTTTATTTTATTATAAAAAAATTTTAAATTGTCTAATATGCAAGATTTTGAAAATTAGACCGAATCGACTAGTTTGATCGAGTTAACCAAAAATTGGTCATCTAGCCGGTCTGGTTGACTTTTAAAACTACTTTACAAAAATAAGTTAAAAAACTAGTTGAATCGACAGTTAACTGGCAAACTGACCGAATTTTTTCAAGTTCCAGTTTTGTCATCTGTCCCAGAAATGACATGATTTTGACACTAGAAAAAAAAAAAGAAAACTGGAACCCACTAACCCAGTCCCCTACAAACACTTTCCTCAATCCCTTTTCCTTCCAACCCTAATTTCCTATTTTCCTCCAACGAGCAGAAGGAACTCCACCTCCCTCAGTCTCTCTCCTTTGCCACCCTCATAGTTCGAATCTTCTATCGGCATTGTCTGGTCATCTTAAATATGAATTTGCTATTTGCTTTTTTATTGTCTCTATCATCTTCCCTTTCAAAAGAAAAAGTAGAAAGAAATGTTCGTTAGTTAATAAGCAATTCGATTAGACAAAACCAGAAGAAGCAAAACCACGGGTTTCTTTATATTACTACTCAGATATGATCTTGAATCTGAAGAAAGAAGAAGAAAAATGGGCTAGAAATATCTGAATTCAAACTTCAACACCATTGCCTTTCCAGTGCCTCCAGAAACTTCCTTCCTCCAACAAGTTCACCTACAACTACGACAACCACACCTTCAACTTCCTCGTCGACAACGGCTTCAGTCGGTTCCTCTCTTTTTCTCTCTAGAACTTTTTTCTCTGATTTAATTTTGTGTATATATGTATGCAATTTTGCTCAGATGACTGTTAAAGAGAATTCTCATTGTGTTTGAGTAATTTAAAATGCTACATTGTCGTTTTTCAGCTTACTATGTTGTTGCGGATGAATCTGCTGAAAGGCAGATTCCTATTGCGTTTCTGGAGCAAGTGAAGGATGATTTTGTTTTCAAATACGGTGCCTTTGATAAGGCCGGTGCTAATGCTGCCGCCAACAGCGTTAGCAAAGAGTTTGGGTAATTTTGTGTTTCGTGCTATTGTGAGAATTGAGACTAATTGATTATGGAGGTTGATTTGTTTGAATTTGTGTAAATCAATTTGTTTCAAAAATTTGTTTGTTCAATGTTATTTCTTTTGGTGGTAAAATATTTTGTGTTTGTCATTTATGTGTATTTTGATTTTCTTTAGTTATAAATTTTGATGTTTGAAGTTTTTTATAAACTTTTAATGATAAATTATGGATAATTTATTGTGTAAAATTATCAAATTTTAAAATTTATTAGCATAGAAATTATTGAATTTAAATATTTAAAATTATATATTAATTTTTTATAATTTTAGTGTATATTTAATTAAATCAGTTCAACCACAATTCAATTCCGATTAGATTATTAAACCATTAAATTAGTTACTCGACCGATTTAATAATCGACCCGATCCTATAATCGGTCTGATTCTCACAACTTTACTAATAAGTAAAGTTCTAAAAATCAATGTGGTCAAACAATTAATAGAGTTAAAAATTTAAAAATTTAATTAAAATAAAATAAAATAAAATAAAATAAAATAATATATATAATATATTTTAAATAATTTCTTTTTGTGATTTAATATTTTAAATCAATTAACCATTGAAAAAACTACACCAATTTGATTGATTAGTTTTTGGTTTTTGACCGGTTTCGTTACTAAATTGTTTTTGGGGTTGACTCCAATTTCCAATTGTGTCAAAAAATATTTTGCCCGCTTGGGACAAGATAACATTAACTTTGGTTAAATTAGCCAAATTGAATAATAACATTAAAGGTAGTTTATTACACACTGTATGTTTGAGTCTTTGAGGGGTTTGATTAGGTATATGAGGTTAATTGCTTTAACCAAGCAAATTATATAGGTTTAACCAACATGTGGTTTAAGAATACATAAAATTATTAGTGAAAGAATTTATTATAAAAAATTGTGTAAAATTTATTTTTTTATGTAATTATTGTACATTCATTAAAACAAAAATATTTAAAACTTTTTAAAAATAATAATTTTAACATGTATCCTAAAATTCTGTTTGGTTCATATCTCACAAGGGTTTTTTTCAAAAATAAAAAAAAATTATATTTTTTTAAAAACTATTTTTAAACTTTAATTCTTTAAATATGATTTTTTTTTTATTTAGAGCAAGTTCGTCGCACCCCACGCGAACTCTATAAAAATTATAGTTCGCCGAGGGTGCGGCGAACTTGCTCTAAAAAAAATCGTATTTAAAGAATTAAAGTTCAAAAATAATTTTTGAAAAAATATGAATTTTTTTATTTTTGACAAAAAATTCTATCTCACAAAGATTAAGACATAAACATAAAGATATAAACACTAAAACAAGTATACATACACAACTTTCTTCATGCCTATAGTGTTGATAGTGTATCAAAGTGAAAGAGAGGAAGAGGGAGGAAAGAAAGAAAAGAACTACCTTATTCTTGAAGGATGAAGGTGACCAGTAACAAAGATAAAGAAGAAGAGAGAAGGGAGTCTTTATTTTTGGAAGAAGAAGATGTGCTAAGAAAAAGAGAAAAAGATGAGGCTAATGGCATTAGGAAGATTTAAAAAAATATCAAGAATAAAATAATTTAAAAATATAATTTTATTTGTGTTTTAACTAAAAAATTTGTGTTTTGTTATTTTAAAGAGACACATATTACATATATTTTATGGATACTTATGTGTACGTCTTCTTTAATTTTGTGTCTTAACAACGAAACAATGAACATATATATTCGTGTCTATGTCTTTATATCTTGTCTTCAAAAATAAACATAATCTAAGAACACACATTAACTAAACTTTTTTTATTAATTATTTTATTAAATATGATCTTTTATCATATATATTTTTAATAAAACTAAAAAAAATACGTTAAAAAAGATATTAAATAATAAAAGATTACACTTAAAAAAACAATTAAAAAAAATCTTCATTTTCAAAACAAACATAAGATATGAATATGTATGGTTTGTGTTTTACAAATTAAATAAGATGGTCATTAAGTTATTATATATTAGCATATATTTATACATAATAAAATAATTAATTTTTTTAGTAGAATAGCTAAATTATTTTTACTGTAATATTAGCAAACTTTTCATAAATATTAAATATATATTCTTACACAATAATTAATTTTTAATATACATAATATATGATTAATTTGACTAGTATACGTTCAAAGTTCTTTTAATAACTCTTTAGATTTAAGAAATTTTCTTAAATCAAGAATTGTGACAAAATATTCTATATTAAAATAAGAACAAATCACATAATAAAATCAATTGAAGAATAAATTTACATGAATTTTCTAAACCAAAATACGTAACGTTTATGTCTTCGATCACATTTATATATGAATCAAATTGATTCAATTACGATCACATTTATATATGAATCAAATTGATTCAATTCGATTTACATATAGTAATAGTAAATCGAATTAATAGGATTCGAATTACTAAGATTTTATTTAAATTGATTATAGTAGATTCGATTTATTATGGGTTATAATTTATATTTCTTTATCCATAGTAAATTGAAACAATATATGCTTCGAATTACAACCGTGGTCTATGTTCTTAGTAATTCGAATTTATTGGCTTCGATTTAGTAGGAAGATTGGTTTGTGATAAATCGAATCATATGGATTCGATTTAGTATATATATAGTTATATAAAGAATTCGAATTTACTTATTTTCAATTACATTTAACCAAACTTCACCCCCCAAAACGCCTGTCCTAAAGAAAATTTAGGAGAAAAAACTACAACATTTCAATTGCAAAAATGAAAGATGACCCGAATCGTATTTATTGGTTGGATGGAGTTGCCCACATTATTGGTAGTGTCGATGAAGAGGTTAATGAATGAAATTTATTTTATTAAGAAGTAAAGAATTGTTAGTGATATTAAATCAGTTAGATTTTGAAGTATTAGATTTAGGTTTCAAATGTTTGATTAATTTAGTTTAAGTTTCAAATGTTAGATTAATTAGGCATTAGAAGGTTATGAAGAAATCAATTTAATTTAATTTAATTTGTAAAAATTAGATTCACGAGACAATACGAGACAGGTTATAGTTTAAGTTTTTAATTGTAATCTTAAATATTAGATTAAGTATGTTATATTAGAATTTAAGTTAATTAAGGTTAATTAGGTTTAATTTAATTTAATTTAAATTGAGTAGATTACATTATCGATGTTCAGGTCTGTAATATACGTTGCATTAAAGTATGTTTTTATGAGAAGTGGCGATTTTAGGTGACCAATAATCAAACTCGACCTCAATCTTCGCATAAGCAGCGTTGACTAGAGCCTATGGCATCCTTTTCTTTGAAACTCAACGCAAAATTTGCTGCAACGTGCCTAATACAGAATGCATGATAAACAGCAGGTGGAGCTCACCATCCACCATTAAGTGCTTCCAAGGCGACCTTGATCTCATTGTGCCTATCGGAGATCTTGAGGATGTCCGACTAAGGAGTCGCGTACTGCTGTAAGTGAGACAAGAAAAAAGACCATGTCCACTAGGGCAAAAACAATAGGAACAATGTTAGAAATTTCATCCGAGCTATTGTAACCAGCAAAGTTTCTCCAAAAATTAGCGATCATAGTGAAATAAAACTTGCAAATCTTCATCACTGACTATCACAAACAAGTCATACTTTATCCCACCAAAGACAACAGAAATCGGAATTCGATAATATAACTTCTCGATCCTTTTCATTCCATGCAGTCCCGATTTCTGCAATACGGTATTGTGAAAATCAATAAGGCTCATAGAAGCTAAAGTCTAATAAAGACGCTCAACGGATCCTTATCAGTAAACTTTATTCCTGATCGCGTTTTCTTGTTATTCGTGCCTTTGTAGTGTACAAGAACTAGAAAACTATTCTCCGTAGCTATATTGAGTATCACTCTAATGAGGATTTAACATTGTTGGCATTTATATAGGTTAGGCACGTACGTTCAATAAATCGAATTATATTAATTCGATCTAATAAGGGTGTTACTAATACGTAAATCAAATTTATTTGTTACGATTTACCCTATAATCATGTTTCTAGGTAAATCGAATTCATATGATTCGATTTATCTTATTGCACCATTCGTCTATGTAAATTAAACCTAGTAAGATCGATTTACTAGAAATGCCTATAAATTAAATGATCTTAATCCGATTTACCGAAAAATCCCTTAAATCGAATGAAATTAATTCGATTTAAATCTAAAACTATAAATCAATTTCGTTGAATTTGATTTATATAAAAATAGACTCCTCACATAACAATTTTTTATTTAGGAGATTCACGTAAATTTAATTTCATGTCATTTTTTTTACGTGATTTGTCCTTAAAATAGTGTCTATTTATTTAAACACTCTTTCAATTGTCGACAAAAAAAAAAACATCTTTCAATTGACAGGAAGAAAAAGTAGATGGATAGAAACTGAGTAAGAGCTACAATTGATTTATTGAGAATAAAATTGAAGTTTAATAAATACGAAAATAAGAGTAATGAATAGAAATTTTAATTTAAATTTTTATTATACTTATAACGGTTAAGTAAAAAAATTTCTGTCAAAAGAAAGTAAAAAATTTAAATATAATTTTATTTTAAAACATAAAGAAATTCAAAAAAGATTTTATTATATATTTAATAATGAGAGAATAATAAAAAAACTGATTTAATAATAACACAAATTCTAATATTAGTAAAATAATAGTATAAAATTATTTTATTTAATTTTAATATTCATAACTTTATTTATACAATATTTATAGTTATATATTTATTGTATTTAATATTATTCAATATTCTAACAATAATTAATAAATATAAAATAAAATAAAATAATTAAAAATATGAAATGAAATCATTTTCAATTGTTCTAAACTGATTTTTTATTTTTTATATATTTTTATATTAAAATATACTAATGTTGACAGTACATCAATTTAATATGGTAGGGACATAGGCCATGAGCATTAAATCCAAAGCATGAAGAGCTAACAAATATATCAGATCAGAGCTTTGAATTGCTTTAACTGGTCCCGAATTTGTACTGGGCTGCAGCTTATTGCATGTAGTAGTAGTAGCGCATATAAATTACAAATTTACTGCATGTGTACAATTCCAGAGGGGAGTGGTACCACCACTAGTAGTAGAGAGTAGAATCCTATAGCCGAACGAAGCTACTTTCTGTGAAAGTACCGTGAGTCTGAGTTGGCTGTTGATTTAGTAACATTTACTCAGTGCTGGGCCAATTTTGTAATTTTCTCTACACATAAAGAGCAGAAGTACTAAATGGAATTTGATCTAGACAATGACAACTGGCCCCCTTGTCAAGTTTCTGGAAATCGAACCATTTATTGAACAGTTTTATTTTTTGATTTATCGAAATTTATTCGATTCAATGGTGGTTTAATTAAATTATAATAAAATAATATATAAAATTTTAAATAAATAATTAAAATATAAAAATATCTTAATGTAAATTTTAAAAATACACAAATAAAAATGGTTGTTTTTTTTATATAATATAATATTAATATTTTTGTTGAAAATGAGAGCATTTGGTGTAATTACAGATGAATGGATGTTACAGGTAAGGCAGGAACAATATATAGGAGCGTAATGACTTAGCATGCAGGACACATGTTGGCTATGTGGCAAAATTTGATGCAACACGTGGGGGCGTGTTGGCCACATGGCGACATCCTGGCTAACACATAGGTCGTGCTACACATGTGTCAAGTGTTGATTCGTTGCTATTTCAACATGTGACCTGCGTGTTGGTTGCTCTACCTATATAAGCCAAAGCTCGTTCCCATTTCATTACGAAAAGGAGAGTTGTTTGAGTGTGTTGGTGGTGTGATCAAGGGTACCACAAATATGGTGGTGTATTACAACGATGGGATTATACAAAATACTCATAAAGGGATGAGCTTTGCGTGTGAGAATTCGTTTTTGTTTGTGATTCCATGCACCATGATGTTCGTGGAGCTATAGTACAGTCTCTATCAAAACATAGAGAGCGATATCTTAAAGAGGGTAAGCAATATTCTATACTGGAATCCTATTATCATATTAGGTAACCTAATACAGTTTGATATTATGCCTATCATTGACAAACCAAGTATGCAGTGTGTGTTCCATATTCACTGACAGACTTAAGTGTAATAGCTAAGGCTCCGTTTGGTTGATGTATTTGATGAGACATAGACACAGAGACACATACATTAAAGACATGGACATAAAATATTTATGTCTATGTATTGTGTTTGGCAAAAATAAGAAATAAGACACATATATTTAAAAAAGACTAAATTACCCTTCATTCAACCACAAGTTTTACCACTATTACAATACACCTATTATCCCAAACAATGCATGTCATCACCATTAAATTTTTATTTCTTCTAATACTATCTTAAATTATCATTTAAATATTAAATATATAATTGTTCTTGAAAAAAAATAGAAAATTAAAGTTCAGAATTTATCAAAGATTAATCAAAATTTAAATAAATAAAAAAATTAAATGTACAAATTTTTTTTTGAAAAAAATAGAAAAGTAAATTTAGTTGTAGAATCTAAAAGAGAAAGAGAAAAAAAAAGATTTGGGAAGATAAGAAGACAAATTTTAAAAACTCAATAAGGGTAAAAGAGTAAAAAATTAGTGTCTCACAAGTTGTGTCTCAGTGTCTCACCAAATTGGAGGTACACAAATTTAGTGTCTCCGTGTCCATCCGTGTCCTTCCGTGTCCTTCGAAAATCTGTGTCTCACCAAACCAAACAGCAGACATGTGTCACCGTGTACCACTGTGTCTATGTCTCAGTGTCTGTGTCTCAGTAACCAAACGCTACCTAAAGGTTGAGTTATATGATGAGTTTGAAAATGTAGATGCAAATGGAATTTAACATGATTCAGACATGGAAGGTGATAGAGTTGAAGTGTATAAAGGAATGAACAGTGATAGTGAAGAGGACTTCGAAGCTACCTATGAAGCTGATAAGGAGGACGAGGATGGTAATGTGGGAGGTGAAGCATTAGCAGAAAATTTAGTAGTTTTACCTGTAGTTAGTCAATCGATGGATGTTCCACCTTTTATACGTAGCTTGGTTCTTGATGCCATGCATGCACCGAAATTCTCCAAATATGCAAGCCTAGGTACGTGGAGTGAGTAATACGTTTTTCTTAATTTATATTTTAGATGGATCAATGAGTGACAATTTCTTTTTTGGGTAGGTGTTGCTGATCTTGAGAACGGAGAGTTCATGATCAGAATAGAATACAGTTCTAGAAAGTCGGTCGTCACGACAATTAGGAGTTACACTATCTTTAGAGGAGTCGACTACAATGTTTATGAGTCCGAGCCACAAACATTCTATGTAAAATGCAAGACGTATGGCACCAAGCACCTCTTTGTTCCCAAGAAGCCTGCGCCATCACTAAGCAGCCCTCTCCGTCACTGAGAGCCCCGCGCTGTCATCAAACCCTCTCCTGCAACTCAACAATGTCTTCTTCGGAGGTCAATATATTCACCAATTTTTAGAATAAAATTTGTTGTTGTTACTAGTTCTGAACTTTACTTTTCCTAGTTGATGTTGATTTGCTGGTCTTAACTTTTAATTAGATAATAATTTGTTGTTGTTTCTTGTTCTGAACTTCACTTGAGTGAAATTTATTGTTGTTGTTGCTGATTGTTGGTCCGAATTTTAAATTAGAATGAAATTTGTTGTTGTTGCTTGTTTTAAACTTCACTTGAGTTAAATTTGTTACTGTTGTTGCTAATTTGCTGGTCTTAATTTTTAATTAGAATAAAATTTGTTGTTGCTGGTTCTGAACTTCACTTGAGTTATATTTATTACTAATTTGCTGGTCCTAATTTTTAATTAGATAATAATTTGTTGTTGTTGCTAGTTCTAAACTTCACTTAAGTTAAATATGTTGTTGCTGTTGCTGATTTGTTGGTCCTAACTTTTGAGTAGATAATAATTTGTTGTTGGTCCTTATTTTTGGTGGCAGGTGCTGTAAAATGTTGTTACTATAATTTGTTATTACTGTTTGAGACCAGATTTGTTGTAATTTGATAATAATTTGATGTATGTTCTTGTTCATTTGTTAGGTTTATATGTATGCAGCCAGCAAGCAATGAACTCACACCTGAAATTGGAGATGAAAATGTTGAGTCTATGGTGTGGTTTGTCAATAATTTGTTTTATGTTTAGTTATGTGTGTTTGTTTTATGTTTAATTATTGAGATGGATTGAAATTCTATTGATTTTCAATGTGATGTACTCTTGTTATTTCAAGTTTATTAACTATTTTGAACTTTATTTTAATGTGATTAATGACCTATTTAATTAGGATTTAAAAACTGAAAAAATTGACCAAACTAAACTGTCTTTCGTTTGGTTAGTGTAAAAAAACAAATTGATTGGTTGATGTTGGAAGAGAACTTATCAGATCGGTTCGGTTGGTTTTTGGTCCAAAATCGAACCAAACTAAACTGATAACACCCCAGCACCATGGGAACGATTTCACAGGATCATTCCAAGTTAGATTTAGAAACGGTTGCTAAGGCTATAGTTGAGACCGACCCATCCATGAAGGTAAAATCTATAATTGTGGAAGTTCAGTCAAGGTTCAACTACACTATCAATTATCAAAAGGCTTGGCTGCCAAAGCAAAAGTCGATAGCTACAGTTTTCAGTGCTTGTGAAGAATTTTACCAAACTTTGCAATTGTACTTCTCGGTAATGGTTCAGAAGATGCCTGGCTTTGTATAACGGGAGTGAAGAGGTGGACGATGTCAAGATACTTCACCACATATTCTGGAGTTTCAATCCACGCATTAGAGAATTCTAACATTGCAAGCCTTTGGTTCAAGTTGATGACACACACCTTTACGAAAAATACATATGTGCCCTTTTGGTTAAGTTGCACAAGATAAGAACTAAAATATTGTGCCGATTGCTTTCGCTATCTTGGAAAGGAAGACTGCTTATGCGTGGTGCTTTTTCTCGATAATATAAGAAGGCATGTTATTAGAAGAGACAACGTAGATATAATCTCTTATCAACATGAGTCAATCCGGATAGTAGTAAATCGTAAATTAATACAAAAATCTGATACAATAAACTAAAATATGATATAATAAACTTACAAAAATTAACTTAAAAATACAAATAACTTACACAGAAATCTAAATCAAATAAACTTACAAAACTTTTTACTAAACACCTGCTTACTTCTTCTAAGCATCCACTTCATCCCCTTGCCCATCAAGTCCTTACCAAAACCCAATAGAGTAAACATATCCGGTGGATTTCTCTTCGTCCCTAGATTATATGGATGACCCTATCTGAAACACCGACGTTGGGCATGGCCGACCCACCTTCCTCTTCCAGAGCATATGCACTAGGATCGTACTCGTCAACAACCTCCTGTTGTGCCACGTTCAAGTCAAGACCGCTCGACATAATTAGTGGTAGATCGACATGAGCTGTATTGAGTAAAATATGCGAAGCAATGCTACTACTCCCTCGGATATCAACTGACATATGATCTGAAGTGCAGTCAGAAGTAGCCTCCCTTTGACAAGAGGCCACATCTACTGACACCTGATGTGGTGGAGACAACTCCTATTGCGACTCAAATGTGCTCCAATCTGGAAACTACCTACACTTGTGGCAACCCATTGCTGGATATAATCTTTCCCATCAAAAGGCATCTCGGTGGGATTGACAAAAAGCCTAAGTATAGTGGATTGTACATCAACCTCTTGTTTAATGTAGTAGGTGGTGGTAATGGTGGCTTGTGGTGGCTGTGGTGAATGTGATTGTTTTGACTGTATTGGCTGTGGTGATTGTGGTGACTGTGATAGTTGTGCTGGCTATGGTGGTTGTATTGGCTGTGGTGACTATGGGTGGTAATAAGAAAATGTTTGAAATACAACATATTGAGGAAATTATTGTTGCTAAGGTGGTGGTGGCTGAGGGGGTTACTGAGAAACTTACTCCTACAATCGCAACCATACTCCAAATAAATGCAAATTAGTAATCAGCAGACGGTCTAAAATTCCAAATTGGAAGGAGGTGTTATTCCTGCAACTGAATGTCACAACAGTTGCTCCAATCCTTTATCCATCCCGCATGTACCACTCTCCAGTCATGAAGTTGCACTTCGCGAAGAGTGATGCAATGGTCTTCCATTCTAATGACTTTTGCAGGCCCAGTGTTAGGTTGTGCTTACCCGAATTGGCGCATTAGTCAGTGCATAGGAACCCATTCGACACACTCAAACGACAATAATGACGCCGATGTGTAACACACTTCAAGGTGTCCATGTCGCTCGTCGAGTATGATCAGTCCTTCATACGGTCGCCAGACAAACTGCAACATGTTATTAGAAAATTACGATCGTGTTGGATATTAACATACACAGAACAAAAACACTAACCTTTGCCATGTAGTCTATTTCCCACCTAAAAGTTACTTTGGTCTTCGATGTTCACGCTTTGAATCGTGGGCAATGACTCCACTTACAACACATAACATTATCTTCAATGCAAAACTTTTAGCCATACCAATTAATGGAGCTACTTTCAAAACCAAATTTGAACCTTGAAGAAGATTCAAGAACAAAAATCTAAACCATAAAACAAAAGTGGAACAGATCGAGTTTTAGATGAAACAATAACGTATGAACATTTGAATTCAACAAAAAATATAGATTAATAGCAATTCCAGAATCTAAAATAGATAAAGACGTACATGTAGGTTTCAGATCTGGTGACACAATGACTCGACGAGGCTGTGAACGGCGAGGATGGATGGTGCGAGACAGAGAGAGACATAAGCTGAGAGGCGGCAGAGGGAGCTCGTGCAACACGAGCAGCAGAGGAGGGAGCTTATGCGTGCAAGCGGCGGTGGAGAGAGCTCGTGCAAGCGAGCAGTGACAGAGGGAGCTCGTGCGACGCGTGTGGAGACAAATCAGAACCGATGGAGAAGTCACACTTGCCCTATTTTCAACTCGAATCAAAGAGAGAGGAGAAGAGCAAGCTTAAAGGAAGGATCGGAGAAGATGAATGGTGATTTGTGTTAAATGAAGTTTTATCATGGTGTGTTTCATCATGGTGTGTTTCATCAAGGTTTAACTTATTTTAAATTTGCGAGGGATTTATTAGATGTTACAGAGGGATTTTGTTATCGGTGATAGTTTCAAATTTCAATTTCAATTTTATCGACAAAGTTACCGAGGGATATTAAAATCTGTCGGTAAATTTTGTGAAAAATTTTTTCATTCACTACAACATTTTCAGGTTGAGGCAACATTTAAAAAGTGTTCCCTAAAGGCTGACAAAAAGTTGCTTTTAATCTATGGCAACACTTTTGGACCTAAGGCAACGTTTTTGGGCGGCGTTGCATATGCAGCCGTTGCCTTAGATCAAGGCAACACTTTTTTGTTTCAAAAGCAACGCTTTTGAGAGCAACACTTGGTAAGTGTTGCCTTTGGTTGAAAAACAACAACACTTCAAAGGTGTGTTTGAGACAACACTTTTGCAGAGATGTCTCTTCTCTCGTATTTCGGTCACTACTAAAAAGTGTTGCCTATTTGCAATAAAATGCAACTCTTTTACGTGTTGCTTATAAGTTGGAATTTGTAATACTTTAAAGTGTTGCCTATTAGTTTTGAATATGCAACCTTTTAAAGCATTACCTTTTCTTTTATGTAACTTATACAAGTGTTGCTTTTTCTTTTGGATATGCAACCTATACAAGTGTTGCTTTTTCTTTTGGATATACAACCTATACAAGTGTTGCTTTTTCTTTTGGATATGCAACCATACAAGAGTTTCCTTTTTAATAAAAATAAAAATTACTTTTGTAATAGAAATAACAAAAAATAAAATTTTTTGTTCATACATGTGTAATTATTTTAATTAATAAATAAATTTGTGCACAATAGAAAAAATATAAAAGAGACAAAATAACTAATAATAAAATTCTAATTAAAATAGATATTAAGAAGTTCAATTAGTATTTTAAATACATGTTTATCAATAATTCTCAACAAAATAATAAAATTCTTGTCTAACAATAATTGTCGTAACAAAATCAGTGCCAAATGAAAGCTTTTTGGTAACATCAGAGTAATGGTATGATAAACTCAAAATTCTCTTGCCTCCACTGAGTCCAATAACTGCTGCAGTAGCCATTGTTGTACTCCCCTAATAACTATGTGCGAGTAACATCAAACTTCCCTATTAAGTCAATAATTCTTAACTTGTGTCAGCTGAAAATACAGGTGTCAGAAAACTCCCAAATTGTTCTAAGTTCTAACCATATGATTATCCATAAAATAGCAAAAAAAAAAAAAAAAACGCTAATAGAATAAAATCAAAGGAACAAAATAATTCAGGATCCATATACTTCAATTTTTTAGTGTAGAATCCATTGAAACAACTTATAAAGTTACAGCATATAAAAGCAGAAGTTCCCAAATGAAAAACAAACACATAAATGAATTGGGGTTTAGTTAAAGTTGCATTTAAAAAAAATTGAAACATAAAAGGTGCAATAACAGAAAATGATATATGGTATGTGTTTGATGAAGTACCTAAGTAAACTGAGAAAGAGAAATGCAATTCAGAGAATGATGATTGCTCCAAAAAGGTATTAGCTTAGTAGTTCTTATTTAGAATCATAGAATCAGAAGGAACAAGCTCACAGGAAGAGACTTCACTCACATAACTGTTGGTGTGGAAGGAAATAGCGTTGCTGCTATATTAGATTTTTCTCTTTTTTTTAATGATTATTCTTTTATTATCACTATCATATAAAATTAATTAATTTATGTTTGCGAGAAAGAAACAGAGAAATAAATGACTGAAACATAAATTTAAAGGGGAAAAATGAAAAGATAAATATATGAAACAACTTCCATGACAATTTTTGCCATTCCTGTGAATGAAACAGCAGTTACTAGAGTCTGTTGCAATGACAACATGCATCACTCCCTAACATATCCACATTATTTCAGTAATGAGGAAAAAATGTTCTTCCTCACAGTAGCACAACGCTACAAAAATAAGTAATTAAAAAGGAAAAAGAAAAAAAAGATGGTAGAAGACAGAGAAAGAAAAGGCCAAAAATGTTGATAGTCCATTCCCAATAAATGATAAATCACAAAAATTATTATAAATTTTTTGGTTATATACCTGGTCAACATTTTGGATCACGAGTTGATGAGGAAGGACGATCGTTGCCATTCGGACATTGCTTACTATTTATATCATGTGTTGATTCCTTGGCTCGTAATAAAGACACTGCTTCATCAATATTTGTGCTAAAAGAACTCTGTTGCAAGAGAAGCTTCACAAGATCCTCCAAACTTTGGACTCTGTCTTTTGTCTCATGAAGTTCAGTTTTTATTGAACTTATAGTCTCTGCATGTTATTGCTTAATTTTAGCAATCTTCCGTTCTTTCTGCAGAGATGTTTTTGTGATTGTCCTCCCATAACATCGAACTCTTCCTGGTTGTTTTTTGCCAAATACTACAGTAAATGCTTTCTCGGTAGTGTCTCCAGCTTCTTGGTGGCTCTTAAGTTTATCCTATTAAAAAAAATTAAGGCAGTTCTACTTCAGATCAATTTGTAAATTAAGGCAGTTCTACTTCAACTTATTATGACTTACAATAACAGCTTGTATTCCTGAATCAAGCTCTTTTCCTTTTCATCCAGTTCAAGTTGCAACAAACACATCAACTTGTGGTGGGTCTTCTTTGTTCTCATTCATTTCACGCTACAAGTAAGGGGAAAGAGTATTAAAAATGGCCAAAAATAATATTTATCTAGTTTTAAGATGGTCATTATACAACAAGAAAAAACTTATAAAAAATCAAAATTATTATCATTTCATTACGTACTCTTGCAAAACTTTTAGGTCCCATTCGATGTTGATGTTGTTGCTTTTTACGATTTCAGAATTTAAACGAGATAGAGCCTATACCCAACAAAATTAAAGGGAGTTATATGTAATAAACCAAAAGCATAAAAAAGACAAAGAAATAGAATTATTTATTCTACAACTCACCTTAACAGAAAGAATACTCCAATATGTAACTAACTTTCGAAATTGAACTTCTGAAATATCTAAAGGGCGATTTTTCAGTATATCTTCAATGTTATTATATATCTCAAAATGCTTTCCCTTGATTCTTGTTTTGTAACCTTTCCAAGCTTCTCGAACACCAGTCATCACCCATTCTTTCCTCTCTTTTGGAAGAATGAACTTTGACTACGAAAAAGTACAAAACAAAAATTGTAAATGACAATTCAAGAACACTAAAAACAAAGACAAAACTGCAGCATAAAACAGTAGCTATATATTTTCACAAAACTAGTTCATTCCATTTTTAATATTGAACAATCAAACTTTTTTATTTACTTCAAAGATGACATGACTAAATAGCATTTTAAGAAAACAGACTCTCCAATCAGGTTTCATCATCCATCAATGCATGCAATTAACATATCCTGGTTAAATTGCTTTGTACAATGTTGAATTTTATTTGATAACCACTAAACAAAAGAAAGTCTTCATCAATTGACAATATTTATCTGCTATTGCCTAGTGCTATAAGATCCATAAGTAAATAACCTATAACTAAATATTTTCACCAGCTAATTCACTAAACAACTTCTACACATGAACCCTGATTGGTGATATCCCCCTAATTGGACTAAAGTATGTAATCTATGAACCTTAAATTATCACGTTGACTCAATAAAATACCAGGCATAGTAGCAACCATATTAAGTGAAATGCAGTTCACAAGCAGGGTTAATGTGATATCTTCTTAATTTATAAAGACAATAATACAATACAAGAAACAAAGAAATTCCCTTGAACATGATATTACATTACCCGAAAGAAATTGTCAGAATCACAAAACAGAACATGCATCCCCAGTAAAGACAATAACAGTCTTTACCCATAAATTAACAAATAGAAGAACGAGAAGGTATTGAATGAAGCTGTATTCGAAGCACAGTGAAAACAAAAAGGAAAGAAAAAAGAAATGAAGAGAGAGAAACACAAGGTACCTTATTAGATCTGAGAGAGAGAGGGAAGAAAGATGGAAAAGATGAAGGCATTAAAAAAGGAAAATTTTAGATCATAAAAAATAGATGAGAAATAAAACACTTACGTTAATATATTTCCATATGCGCTTTTTGACTTTGAGGGGCACAGCTTTTCAATTAGTATACATCAATGTTATGAAATCACTATTCCTTTCCATTGTTCCAATAAAGTAAGTTAAGTCCTTCACTCTTCTTGGAGTTGCAATATTTTGCACAAGGACATAGAATTTCCTCTCCTTGAGGATTTCCAACGGAGTAAGCATAGTCCAAGAATCTATTGACGCCGTCCCTAAACTTTTGGCTATGTCTTGGTAAACTCATCCAGATCTTGGATGAGTCATGAAAAAACCTAATTGTTCATAGTGATATTACTATTAAACTAAAAACGGTTATGGTCTTAAACACCAGCTAAAAACAATTTTCTTTGATCAAAATGGAATCTGAAACTTGCTATATATGCACGGTTGCTCAATATAAAATATATAAAAAGAAATATTAAAAAAATGCTTTTATATTTTAAAAGAAATATTAATAATTCTTTTATTATTCTAAAAAGCTAACTAAATACAAACTAATCATAATTCTTTTATTATTCTAAAAGAAATATTAATAATTACTTTTGAAAAGATATATTTTAAAATAAAAATGCTTTTATATTTTAATTTTTTAATTAAACAATCAGTATTTTGTTACATAAAAAAGTGCAAAAGAATAATATAAACTTATAAAAGTAAATAAGTATAAGATAGAAATATCTTACGAGGTCATGCCATAACAATTTGCTATATATGTACAATTTGCACTTAGTGTTCACCAAAGATCCGTAAATATTTTTTTATCAATCTCCTTCAAGGAAAAAAAACCAGAGATTGGTGTAACAGAAATAAATAAAAAACCACACAATAAAATGACCACAACGACTTTTATATATATTCTTTCTTTGATGGTTGAGGAAATTATTAGAATCATATATGTGTCAAACACTTTATGCTCGCCAGAGTTTAATTTCACGTCACATGGATGGGATTTGAAGATAGCATTCATTCATTTATATCTTTTCAAAATTATATTAAACCTTAGCTTGTTAATAAACATTAGAGTAATTTCAAAATTATATCTCATGTCTGTATCATGGCTAAGAGAAAAAGAAGACAACGACCACTATTCCTGGCATGAAGAAGGCACCTACCTAATTATCCCATCACTTACTCAATTTCAACCTACTTATTCCTATCATTCATTTTATTACTCCTCCTCTTCGCCTAAATCAAATCAGATATATATACATGCATCACTGTTAATTGTTTTACCGAAATTAGAAACAAAGAGAACCAAATTGCACTAAAAATTTTAATCAATATAGCTGTGCTAATGTGTGTTCTAAACCGCGCAATTTAGAGTTCACACACTTATCTGTCATACATGTCACAACTTATTCACTCACTCAATTCTAGTTATTTACCTCATTCCAACAATGTATGCTTCCTTGCTTTTGTATTGTCTCATCTTATAGTGGTATATTTTTGTTTTCCATGAACAATGCACCACAAGCAAACATGGAAGCGGAAGAAAAAACACGCAGCAATCCGGAGATTCGCCGTACCCCCTTGCTCATCTTTGAGTGCACCGAGGACGATGCAAACTTTTAAGTGTGGGGAGGTCGTCCGACCGGCCGGCGATTTTGGGTGACAAATTTCTAATCCTAACACTTGTGCATTTCATTCTAGGATTTTAGGATTTTTACTTGCATTTTTTTATTTTTGCATATATATACACAATAAGCTTAGTCAAAATAATGAAATTTTTCAAGAATTCTATCTATAGGGCACCAATTGATTTGAGTAAAAACTTTTCATAGAACTTGCTTGAATTATATATATTATGGATCATGTTTTGAGCTAAGAACACAAGCAAGTGAGATTTGAGCCTAATAGTGTGGTTACATCTTATAACCACTTATTTTCCTTCTTGTGTGCATTATTCTCTTTCTATGATTGTAATCTTTGAATTGTTTGATTCTTTATGTCCATTATTTTCTGTATTCATGCATTTATATGATTGAGGCCATCATTTCATTAGCTCACTTACCCAAATAGCCTTACCTTTTATCTTCCATTGTTAGCCAACTTTGAGCCTACGCTTAACCCACTTATTCTTTAATTTAGCACATTACAAGCCTTAAAGCGGAAAACAATAAAAGTCCTTATTTGGATCTTTGATTAGCTTAGGCTAGTGTGTGAGGATCATTCAAGTGTGGGAACCTTGGGACATTGGGTGAATAAAAGGGTGTATTTTGTATTGCTATTGAAAATATTGGGAATTGGGTACATACTCATGTATTGCTCAAGTGTAAAAAAAAAAAAAACTTATGCATTGATGCTCTTGTATATAGAAAGAAAAAAATGAGAAAAACAAAAGAAAAAGAAATAAAAGTGAAAAAGAAAACAAAAGAAAAGAAAAAAATGTATATAGAAAAAGAAAAAGAAAAAAAAGAAAAAGTAATAAAAAGGGGACAAAATGCCCCAAAACAAAGTGAAGCTCAATAAAGATCAATGCATAAGTGTTGTGAAATGAAAAGGAAATGCATGAGTATGTGGAAAAAAAGTGAAAATGGGTAGTTAGGCTAGCTTTGAAATTGTATAGGATGTCATAGGTTAGGTGGGAAGCTTAAGCTTATCAAAGATTCAAATTTTAAGCTCACTTAACCGTATATGCATCCTACCTTGACCCTAGCCCCATTACAACCAAAGAAAAGACCTCATGATACTTGTATGCATGCATGAAATATATGTCGATTGTTAGAAGAAAAAAAAACAATTCCTAGAAAGCATGATTAGGAGAGAATTGAGTGAATCAACCCTAAACACTTGAGCGAATAGAGTGCAAACACATCCGGTGAGGGTTTGATGCTCAATTACATATTTCCACCTACAATCATCACTTTTCATGCAAGTTTGTAAAAATATTTAATAACTCAATTCAATTGTGGATTAGACTTGCTAGTCCTTAGCCCTTGTGCATATATGCTTCTTGGGAATTGATTTATTTTGACCAAGCAATTGCATTCATTTAGATAGTTGCATGTAGGTAGATTGCATTTAGTTAGTTCCATTGAATAAATGTCATGCCCTTTACTTCATTCTTGGTTTAAGCATGAGGATATGCTTGGTTTAAGTGTGGGGAGGTTGATAAACCCCGTTTTGACGGTTTATCTTGTATTGATTTTAAGAGCTTTTTATCACCTTTTACCCACATTTATTCAATGAAATAGCATGGTTTTGTGATTGTCTCCTTATTTGTGCTTAGATGTGAAAACATGCTTTTCAACCCTTAACTTGATGGTTTTAATCTCTCTTTGATTCCACTAGATGCCTTGATATGTTTGTTAGTGATTTCAGATTGAAAAGGCTAGGAATGGATCAAAGGAGTGAAGAGGGAAAGCATGCAAAGTGGAGAAATCATGAAAAGTCAAAGAAGTTGAACTCGCCCATGGACGCCTGCGCGCACCTGGCGCTTGCGCGCACCTGCGAATCACCCCATGGACGCGTATGCGTGCTGTGCGCGTACGCCTCGGTGCTGGTTTATGATTTTTTAATGAAAACGTGGCCAACGAATTCTGAAGGGTTGTGGGGCCCAATCTCAACCAACTTTGGCGCCTAAACACTTATTTAAAGCCAAGGATTGAAGAGCAAAGGGGGATTCCAATCATTCACACACATTAGGATTAGTTTTAGAAGTAGTTTCTAGAGAGAGAAGCTCTCACTTCTCTCTAGAATTAGGATTAGGATTAGGATTAGTTCTTAGATCTAGGTTTTAATCTTTGCTTTCTTCTACTTCTATATTTCAATTCTTTGTTGCTATATTCATCTTCTTCTATTCTTTTCTTATGATTTCCTTTATGTTGATCTTATATTTTGTTGTAGATCTAGTATTGTTCCTTCTACATTCTTCCAATTCAATAAGAGGTAATTCATAATAAATGTGTTTCTTTTGATTGTTGTTGTTAATTCCTTTCAATAATTGTTGTTAGATTTTGTTCTTGTTGTTGATTTACTATGCTTTCCTTTTATGCCTTCCAAGTATTTGATGAAATGCTTGGTTGGATTTTAGAGTAGAGTTTTATACTCTTGGCTTGGAAAGGTAACTTAGAACCTCTTGAGTTACTAATGTCCAAGTGATTGATGATTGGGAGCCATTGACTCTAGTTCTCACTAATTGAATTAGTGGAGAGTTAGGACTTATGGATTAGGATTGATATAGCTCATTTGACTTTCCTTTACTACTAGTTAGAGGATGATTTAATGAGATTAATCCTTGCCAATTCTCATATTATGGTTAGTGATTAGGATAGAGATCCTTGACCACCAATCCTTGCCAAGACCTTTTTAGCCATTAGTTTACTTTCTTGCCATTTATCTTTCATGCCTCTTATCAAAACCCCAAAAATAACTCATAACCAATAGCAAGACACTTTATTGTAATTCCTAGGGAGAACGACCCAAGGTTTGAATACTTCGGTTTATAAATTTTAGGGGTTTATTTTAGTGACAAACAACTTTTTGTATGAAAGGATTAGTGATTGGTTTAGAAACTATACTTGCAACGAGAATTCATTTGTGAATTCTAAACCGTCAAAAATCCTAATCATCAAAATGGCGCCGTTGCCGGGGAGTTGCAATGGTGTTATGTTATTGGTTATTGTACATATGTGAATAGTGTGAATATCTTGTTTTTTTTTTGCTTTGTTTGCTATTTGTAGAATTTTGTTTCTCTTATTTTCTATTAGCTTTTGATTTTTGTTTTCTCTTTTCACCATGAATTCTCATTTTTGGCTATGAGTGTGATTACAACTATGTTGTAGGTGATGAGGACTATAATGAAGATGTGTATCAAGGATGGGACAACCAAAGGTGGGAGGAGCCATATGCTTATGATCAATCCTCATGGCAACAACCCCCACCAATGCACTATGAAGAACCATTCTATGATGCGTATCAATCAAATGGCTATGGTGAATCTCCTTGTGACTTTCAAGAACCACCACCATATGCCTATGAACCATATCCTCAACATAACTCTCAACCATACTCACAAGCCAAAGCCCCTTCTTACCAACCACCTTCATATGACCCTAACACATACCCATCCTACCAACAACCATATGAACCATATGAGCCATATATGGAACAACTCCAACAACAACATTTTCAAGAGCCACCCCCTCCATATTATTACCAAGATGAACCACCCTCAATAAATGAAAATTTCCAACCACAAGATGAATACTACCTTCCACCACAACCTCCCATGGAAGAATATTCATGTCCATCGATCCAAGAGCCATATGATCCCTATCATGATATCCAAGCGGAACAAGAGTCAAGGAATCATCTCAAGGAAGCATTGGATCAATTTCAAGCAACCATGGAGTGTGTTGTGCAACAAGTGGAAAGAATGGAAAATATTGAACCACCACAACTCTACCAAGAAGAACCACCTTCCTACTATGAACCCTTCCCCCAAAATGATGAATCCTTCCGTCCACCCCAACCTCCAATGGATGAAACCCTTGGTGTTCTTGTTCAAGGACAAGAAGAGATGAAAAGGGATGTGCAAAATTTCATGGCCGCCTTGGATGCGGTAACAAATCAACTAGCCTCCCAATGCTTGAACACTCAAGGAACTCCCACGGCTACATGTGGAGAATCAAATGAAGAACATAGCATGAAGGAGAGATTGGAAACTCCGGTGGGAAATGAGGGAAGTTGCTTTGTATTGGAACAATTGTAGGAAGCTTTAATTGTTGAAGACAAGGAAGAAATGGTAGAAGACTTGGGAGATGCGGAACCTCCATGGGAATATAGAGTTGAAGAAAACCCCTCCAAGATGATTGAAATTGATGCTAGGGAGGAAAGTGCACACCTTCTAAGGCATATTCCATATGAGGACTTGGATGGGATAGAGCAAGAACTGAGTTCCCATGGCAATAAAGAGCAAGCATCAAGTCCTAGTGGTGGAGAATCCTTTGAACTTCAAGAACCTTCTCCCAGTGTATTTGAGAATGTTGTGGAGGTAAACTTCTTTCACCCTTCCAATTATAGTTTGATTAAGGGAAAAGGCTTAGATAGTATTAATGAACAAAGGATTGAATTAGAGAAATCTTGTGAAGAGGTGGAAGTCTTTAGAAATAGAAGGATGGGAGTGGAATGTGCTTTGCCAAGATCGTTGGAAGCATCTTTGCCTAGGTTGTCATCTACTCCTTCACTTGAGTGGGTAAAATTCATTTCTATTAGCTTTATTGTCCCACTTGAGTATGGCTTGCTTGAAACGGATGGTCAACTTAGGATGCTTTGTGGGATGAAGCGTAAGCGAAAGATGTTTCGTGGTTGGCGTTGCAAATCAAGGCTCATTATGGTTGATGCATCGAACATGAGATATAAAGGTTGGAGTAGTGCTCAAATAGATGGGTCTAGGAGGATTGTTGGCCACTATATAGAGAATTCACCATACTTACCACCCGGATGGACTAATAATGATAATCAACTTCAAGACGGGTGTGAAAATAAAGTGTGGGATCCCGGATTAGAAAAAGAGGATCAACATCGGGAGCCCCAAGCTTGTGAAGAACTCCATCAAAACTTGGATCAATCCATAAAGAATCTTGGGGCACAATGGAGAACCAAGCATTGGTGGAAGTTCCAAGATGAATTCAAGCACAAGCCACCTTGATGAGGAGCTCCCCATAAGTCCAACTTAAGGACAATAAACAAAAGTGCTAGGTGGGAGACACCCCACCATGGTAAAATCGTTTCATTTTCCTTTTTGTAAATATGGTAGAATTAGTTTAATTTCATGTTTTGATTAGTTAGTTGAGTTTAATTAGTAGTTTAGTATGTTAAATAACGTTTTATGGTATTTTGGTAGCTGTTTGGAGGTTTGGAATGCTTGGATTGGTGCAAAAACATAGCAAAAATTTTTGAAAAACAAAGCACCATCCACGCATACGCGCACTGCGTGCGTACGCGTGCATCAAGCGTTTTGGACCATCCACGCGAGCGCGCCATGCGTGCGTACGCGTGGATTGAGAAGTTCCACCCTCCATGCATTTTTCCAGAGAGTTGTGCCTGCGCCGCGCCAACGTTGTGCCTTTGGCACAAACCTATTTGCGCGCTCGCGCACATGACGCGTACGCGCCACTCTCGGAATAAGCCATCGACGCGGACGCACTCTGTATGTGTACGCGTCGCGTCCATTACACCACCATCCGCGCTCGCGCGCCATGCGTGCGTACGCGCGGATTTCTTCCTTCACCACATTTCTTTTCTTCTCCTCTTTCTATTTCTTTCCTCCTCCTTTCTTCTTCCCTCCTCCTACCCCTCATCCAACACTTCCAAACACCATCGATAACCATTTATTTTAGTTAGTTATTAGTTAGTTAGTTAGTTAATTAGTTAGTTCGTTAGTTGATTAGTTACTTTTAGTTTAGTTTTCATTTTATTTTCTCTCTTTTCATCATAAGTGTTGGATTGATATTCTTGTTTACCATTAATTGCTGCTAAGTATTAAAAAGGGATGTTTTCTTAACATCATTATGTTTACCATCTTTGTTGGATTCTATGATTGAGGTTATATTTTGCTACTTGGTTTTGAGTTTTTCATGCTTACCTTTTTAAAATACCAAGTGATGAGAATTGCCTTCGAGCTTGTAACTCTTTTTGAATTGCATGATTTGGCCACCATGTGATTTGAGCCTTATTTTGTAATTAGGCAACTTCTTGATGGATGATGTTGTGCATTTACCTTAATGCATTGTATTTCATGAACATATGCATCTATAGGCTTAGCTTGAATGCTTTCATGCTTCTTTAATGCTTGTTTTACCTTACAAGTTCACTTAAAGCATCTCAAGCACACTAGGATAAGTGAAGTGCATGCTTCTTTTGTGACATATCTTTTGCGCGTACGCGTCCATGGGGTGATTCGCAGGTGCGCGCAAGCGCCAGGTGCGCGCACGCGTCCATAGGTGAGTTCAACTTCTTTGACTTTTCATGATTTCTCCACTTTGCATGCTTTCCCTCTTCACTCCTTTGATCCATTCCTAGCCTTTTCAATCTAAAATCACTAACAAACATATCAAGGCATCTAGTGGAATCAAAGGGAGATTAAAACCATCAAATTAAGGGTTGAAAAGCATGTTTTCACATCTAAGCACAAATAAGGAGACAATCACAAAACCATGCTATTTCATTGAATAAATGTGGGTAAAAGGTGATAAAAAGCT
This sequence comes from Arachis stenosperma, assembly GCF_014773155.1. NCBI lineage: Eukaryota > Viridiplantae > Streptophyta > Magnoliopsida > Fabales > Fabaceae > Arachis > Arachis stenosperma. The sequence goes on along the minus strand of NC_080378.1, from coordinate 85,496,336 downwards.
CTTAAAATCAATACAAGATAAACCGTCAAAACAGGGTTTATCAAGCTGCTTGTTCATTTGGAAGCAAGATCATAAAATATACTTAATCCTGTTATCTTAAGCTCTCAGCATTGAACGAATCTAAATCTTTTACTATACTATACGAGATCTTAGTTGTTTTATATAATCATTGATTACTTCCCCTTTACCGATTACATTGTTTATTAGATGTATATATAGTTGATTAAAACTCATAAATTCAAATTAAGTGACATCATTAAAATTTAAAATTCCATATTCTGGATCTTCACAAGCATCAAAGCGGCAGGTCTTGCTATTTTCAAGAAAAGATCAGTTGCAGAAATATTTATTAACAAGTTAAGGTTTAATACCAGCTTCTGCATCAGAAACAAAGCCAGCATTATACTGAGAAAAATGAGTTAATAAGTTAAATTCTTCACTTTCTGTTGAGAATCACATGAACATACTATATCAGCTCCAGAAGAAGAAGGGAGGAAGAAAAACAAACGGAAAAAATTGTAGCACAGTGTATAGATTCACATAATTTAGAAAAATATGTTTCAAAAACTAGTCCAATAAGTACATGATGAAGATTGATCCATCCATTTCAAGATAACCTCCATTATGACCATTACCTTAATTGATTCAGAAGCTCGTAATCTTAAGCCAAAGATATTCACCATTCTCACCTTGTAGTGATGTGTTTCTTGGGAATGATAGATGTTTTTTAGTTGTTTTGTAAGCCTCCGAGAGAGTTGCCACTGTAGCTTGTGCAGCAGAATATGCAACCTTTGATCCAACCAAAGCTAACAGAAAAGTAACCTACAAATTTGAATAAGACACGTTACACAGTTAAATAGATATTCAAAAGAAATTATTTTGTGAAGCACATAGGCAATTCAATACTGGCAGAAAAGTAGTAAATGTTATTTAAGTTAATCATCATCCCCCCCTTCACAAGCTCCCTCCCCTAGCCATAACCCTCAATATACTCCAATAGTCCCACCAAAAACTCCATCACCTTCGTATGTTACTCCCACACCACCACAAGCTCCTTCCTCTGGCTACACTCCAATTATTCCACCATATGTTACTCCAACTCCACCACAAGCTGCTCTTTCCCCTGGCTCATAACCCTCCATACACTCCAATAGTTCCACCAAAAACTGCTCCTTCCCCCGGCCATAACAATCATCATCCTAACCCTCCATACACTCCAATTGTTCCACCAGGAACACCAAGATCATCACCTTCTCCATATGTACCAACAGCAATTTCTCAACCACCTTATCATACTCCAACTCCACCACAGGCTCCTTCCCCTGCTCATAACAACCATCACCTAATCCTCCATATGTTCCATCACTAACTTCTCAAGCTCCTTTGCCTGCTACCCACAACAACCATCACCCAAACCCTTCAAAAACACCATCACCACCCAAACCCTCCAAAGTAACAACAGGAATGCTATTTGCATGACCTAAACTTGTCAATGGGAAGGATATGTAAACAGGTGCTAAAATAGAGCAGAAAAAAGAACGGTAGAATCATCAATACCTGTAGAAGAATGCCAAAAATGAGAATCTCACCAAAAATACGAGCGGTGATAATCGAACAGTGACTGGCGGTGACGAACACGAGTAGAGAGGATCGAAGCTCGACGAAAAGAGAAGTAGAGAATCGAAGCTCAACAAGCAGATGATCGAATCTCAACGAGTAGAGAATCAAAGCTCAACGAGGAGAGGAGCAGAGGATCGAAGCACATTGACAAGCAGAGAAGATCAAAGCACATTCACGAGAAGAAAAAATCGAAGCTCATTAGTGAGCAGAGATTGAGATCAAAGCTCAATAAAGAAATGCGCGTCATCATCGAATGGACTAAAGAACAACAGAGGAATGAAACATTTGGAATGGATTGAGGATTTTATGATTTTATTAATTGAAATATTTTAGGAATTTTGTTAGGGATGTGGTTTTAGGAACGAAACATTTTGGAATGGATTGGGGTTTTCTTCTTCCTCTTTTTCTCTTTTTCTGCACAATATAGTTTATTTTTGTTTTTTAAAAAATATTAAAAAATTTTAAGCAACACTTGAAACGTGAATTTTAAAATAAATCTAAAGGCAACTTTTAAAAAAAGTAATATATTATTTTTATAATAGTTGTTTTTATATATTTAATATAGCAACATTTGATAAGTGTAATATATAAATATTATAAATGTTGTTTGTTTAATTTATTAAAGCAACGTTTTTTATATGTTTTTTAAATTGATCAAAAATAATACTTATTAACAAGGTGTTGTATTAGCTTTATTTTTTTTGCAATAAATTTTAAGTGATGCTTTTAACCACTTTAGACAACACTTTTTAAGGGTTATTTATCGCACATGTTGCAATAGCTCAAAAATGTTGTAGTAATTTTTTACCGACGGAAAATTTATCAAAAATTTGTTGGTATTTTCGACAATAAAATCCTATTGAAAAAATTTGTCTGTAATCTACTATTTTCTAGTAGTGACTGATATGAATGAAATTATAGATCTAAAATTTGTTATCGTATATTTGAAAAGAAAATATATAGAATAATAGCAAAATAAAATTATAAGATGATAGAATTTTAAAGAAGTAATCAATCCTAAAAAAATTATTTTCTTTTAAAATATGTAAACCATCGTAATATTTTGTGTTGCAATTGACTTCATTATTCTTGAAATTTGATAGTCTCACTATAATTAATAACTATGTTGTCTTCTTTTTTCTCTTTAAATCTTATTTAGGACAGTCACTTTTAAATATTTAAATAACGCTAATAATATTTTTCAAATTTGCACTAAAATGGTAATAGCACCATTCTTTTGAGTTGCTCATATAGAAGAAATTTCTTGATCATTCTATTACTCTAGAAAATAAAAACAAATGTATTAAGGTAAGCACATGGAACAGTCCAAGTTGTTTTTTTTTTTTCTCATGGACAGATATTGTAACAGCTTTATCAACCGGTTGCAATGCCTGATAAACCTCATTTTTAGGGTTTATCTTGTGTTGGAATTAGAGGATTTTGTCAACTTTTCTCCCATTTATCCAATAAAATAGCAGGGTTTTGTAAATTCTCCTTTAATTGTGCTTAAGAGTGAAAACATACTTTTTAGGACTTAAAATAGCTAACTTTAATTCACCTTGATCCCATTAGATGCCTTGATGTGTTTGCTAAGTGATTTCAGGTTTAAGAGGCAAGGATTGGATCAAGGGAATGAAGAAAAAGTATGTAGAAATGGAGAACTCATGAAGAAATGAAGGAATCGCAAAAGCTGTCAAGCCCGACCTCTTCGCACTTAATCGACCATAACTTGAGTTACAGAGGTCAAAATGAGGTGGTTCTAGTTGCGTCGGAAAGCTAATATCCGAGGTTTCGAAATAATATAAGATTTACCATAGTTGCATCTCGTATAGGAGCACGTACGCGCACTGTACGTGTACGCGCCGATGGTTGCACATGATTCACTTAATGCAACTTGTGGCTAGCGATTTTAGAAGCCTTGTGGGCCCAATCCAACTCATTTCTGATGCTATTTAAGCCAAAGATTGAAGAGGAAATGAACCAACTTAGAGACTTTTCATCATTAGCTTTAGTTTAGTTTTAGAAGTAGTTATAGTTAGTTTTCTAGAGAGAGAAGCTCTCTTCTCTCTAGAATTAGGATTAGGTTTAGATCTAGATCTACTTCTTCTTCTTCTCTCTTAATTTTCCTCTTTTTTCCTTAATTGTTCTCTTGTAGTTGTAGAATTCTTCTTCTCTTGTAATTTCCTTTGTATTGTTAGTTGTAGTTTATGAACTTTCTTTTGTAGATCTACATTTCTTCTTCAATGCAATTGGTAAGTTCTTTGTTGTTTCATAATTGTTTTTATTTCCTATTATTGATCTCTTGCTTTTGTAGTTGTAGTTCTCTTTAATTCTTGAAATTCATGTTGTTTATCTTTTGTGCCTTCCAAGTGTTTGCTAAAATTCTTGGTTGGATTTTAGAGTAGAATTTTATGTTCTTGGCTTGGGAAGGTAACTTAGGAACTCTTGGGTTACTAATGTCCAAGTAATTGATGATTGGGATTCATTGACTCTAGTTCTCACTAATTGAATTAGTGCAGAGTTAAGACTTATGGACTTGGATTGATATAGCTCATTTGACTTTCCTTTACTACTAGTTAGAAGATAACTTAATGGGATTGATATTTACCAATTCTCAAGTTGTGGTTAGTGATAGGGATAGAGATCCTTGACTACCAAACCTTGCCAAGACCTTTTTAGCTATTAGTTTATTTTCTTGCCATTTATCTTTCATGTCTCTTATCAAAACCCCAAAACATACTCCATAACCAATAACAAGACACTTTATTGTAATTCCTAGGGAGAACGACCCAAGGTTTAAATACTTCGGTTTATAATTTTAGGGGTTTGTTACTTGTGACAAACAATCTTTTACATGAAAAGATTATTGTTGGTCTAAAAACTATACTTGCAACAAAATTTCATTTGTAAAATTCTAAACCGTCAAAAATCCACTCATCATTGCCCTTGGCCAAAACTCTGAAAAGCCAATTAGCCAACTAACTTCGATATTCCAGTTCTCTAATTTTCTTCTGCGCTGGGGACACCAAGAATATAATTGTAACTTGAGTTTGTTTCCCAAATGGGTCCTCATCTTAAAGCAAGTCAACTTGGTCTAGAATACAGATGGAAATTAATTAGTTACGGTTTGTGATGAATTGAGGAATAATTAATGTAGGTACTTGGGCAGAATCAGTTTTGGGGATACCACCATTGCAAATCTATAAATAAGCGAATTAGAGTAATTATTTAAATTAATTTCTAAAATTTTTAAAATTATATATTTTAATCTTTTAAATTTTAAAATATACAAAATAATTTTTAATTTTTATTTGATTAGACAGTACAGTTTCTTTTAATTTATTCGGTTAGTCATTAACATTGATTACTGATATAGAATATTAACTCATATATATAGTTATTAAGTGTAAGATGTACAAAATAGACGAATCAGTCTTCAGAATGAAATACAAAATAATCCTAAAAAATTTAAAATATCTTAAAACAGTTTTTTTATGAACAAAATATCCAAAGTGTGAAAGTTATATCTATGGTTGGGGAGCGGATTGATTGGAAGTTCTAAACATTTGATTAAGAGCTTGTTTGTGTAAACTTTTAAAAAAAAAATTTTTTTGGTTATCTTTTTTTAAAAGATCTTATGAAGAAGTAAAAGTAATTTTATGTTTGGATATCTCATGCAAAAAGATTTTTTTATCTATCAATTATGTTTGGGTATAATAATATAAAAGTACTTTTTTGTTTATTTATTACATAAAAAACATCTTTTTTTTAAGGAAAAAAGATCTTCTAAAAAAAGATGTAAAGTGCATGTTTGGGCGCCATTATTTTGTTAAAAAAAAGATCTTTTTTCAATGAAAAAATATCTTTTTTTATTTTTTAACGTGTTTGGTAAATTTCTAGTAGTAAAAGTAAAAGCACTAGTAAAATAAAAAAAAAGATCTTTTTTGAGAAGTTGTAATTTACATTTTTTTTTAAAAGATATTTTTTTCTTAAAAAAAAGATGTTTTTCATGTAATAAATAAACAAAAAAGTACTTTTATATTATTATGCCCAAACATAATTGATAGATAAAAAGACCTTTTTTATATAAGATATCCAAACATAAAATTACTTTTACTTCTCTATAAGATCTTTTAAAAAAAGATAACTCAAAAAAAGATCTTTCCTTAAAAGTTCACCCAAAAAAGATCTTTTTTTATTTTTCTAGTGCTTTTATTTTTATTACTAGAAATTTATCAAACATGCTAAAAAATAAAAAAAATATTTTTTATTGAAAAAAAAATTTTTTTAACAAAATAATAGCGCCCAAACAAGCACTAAGTATTTAGTTTTTCTATTTGCATTGTCAATTTTTAATTAGTAAATCAGCGAACAATAATCACACCTTAACATTGCCAATTTGATTCCAACTTTAAATTAGTCATCACAAATGCTGATATAGTGAACAATTGTCACAATCACCAATTTTGACAAGTTTTAATATAAAATAATTCTACTAGTTATATTTGATTAATTCAAAATTTGATTTTTAAAATTAAAAATAATTTTTTAACATAAAAATAATTCTACTAGCAATTCCTTCAATTTCTTGTATTCCTTCCACTTTTGCATGATTTTTTTCTATCCTCTAAGTCATTCCTGCCCTATAAACCCTAAAAACACTTAACACACATATCACGGTATCAATTGGTAATAAGAGAGGATTAAACATAGCAAATTTAAGGCCAAAGAAGCATGTTTTCAATCATAGCACAAAATAAGGAAGAAAAATATAAAACATGCGAATTCTATGAATAAGTGTGAAAATAGTGGATAAAATTCACTCAATTAAGCACAAGATAAACCCTAAAAATGGGGTTTATCATTTTTCAAATTTCAAATTCGGATTGGACCGGTTGGTCGACCGGAAGTCCAGTGAACTAAACCCTTAACCAGTATGGACTAACATTCAAACCATGCAAATAAACGAATCAGTCAAATTCAGAAAACTCGGTCAAAACTGGCTTGAGACCAATCAGCCCGCAAGATGACGTCAGCAGTCAGCACGTACCAATTTCAAAAAATTGGTGTCAGTGTTCGAACCTAGCACTACTGGAGCATAAAGGACCTTGTAACAACCTGGCTAAGATGATCTTTAATAATATAGCTACCTTTTTATAAATATATTATAACTTATTAGACATATCCTAATTAATAACTTTATCTTATTAACTCTTTTAGTCATACAAAATTTAAAATCTCCTTACACTTTTGTCTTTTTATTCTAATGAATAATTTTTATATTTAATTTAATTTATTTTTTATTTTATATTTACTCACTTAAATTATTTTTTTAATTTTACATAATTATTAAAAAAATTAAATGTTTTTAAATATCTCTAAATTAAAAAGATAAACAAAAATATTTTTATTAGTCATACCATATTTTTGTTTGATAATTATAAAATGTTTATTAATATTAACTATTTTTCAATATATATATTTGATTAATATAATTAATTAATAAATTATTGAAATATTAAAATAACTTAATTTTGTATAAAGCCATTTATTATAAAAAATTAAAGTTTATATAATTATTTAATTATAACCGAGTCAACCTGTTCAACCTGTGACCCACCAGTTGAACCAGTAACCCAGTGACCCAATAGTCTGACCGGGTTAATTATCGGTTCGGTTCTGATAACTATGGAACTTAGGATATAAATAAGTGAATAAGGTTCACAAGAGGATATCCAATAATCTACATACGTGCATCTCTCTCATCTCTTTAATTTTCTTCATTATTATGAGTAACTAAACCTTCATTGTTGAAGGTAAGAAGCTTCGTTTGATTTATTCATTTATAATGTGAGTGTTTTCTTTATTTTAATTTATGTTTTTTTACTTTTTTAAAATTAAATTTCGTTTTTCATCATTAATGGTTAGAAGTATTGGAAAATATTCTAATTTTGTCTTAGATTCTGTTATTATTTTAAAAAATTTAATATTAAAATTAGATTGAAACTCATCTTATAATCTTTAATTATTTAGAACCAGTCTTTGAATACGTGATATATAATTTAGCTAAGAAAAGTTTTTGAATATTGTGTGATTTAAAATCAAAATCGTTCTTTACACCTTCTTTTAATTAGTTAACCAAGGAATTAGAAATTAATCAAGTTAAGAGAAATTAAATTACTAAGAAATTAGAATTTGATTATAAATTATTTGCTGTGAAAGAATTTTGGCATAATCGAGTTAAAATAAAAAAACACAAACACTATTTTTTTAAGAATTAAATATCTTTGAAGTCTTCAATATTCTCATTCATTGATTACTTCTCAATTCTCTAAGTCTTCTCTCGCCCGATGAACAAAACAAAATCAATTCTCTCTTATCTGTTCTTTCTTTCCTTTGAGATTCACAATCCTTTTACCAATATTTGATTGATTTAAGTAAAGGTTTAATCAGATGTTGTTTGCCTTAATCCAATAATCCTCGTGAAAATGATATCCACTCACCGTAGTATTACTTAAATAATTTGGTATACTTGCCAATATTCGAGTACATTAATTTTTGGCTCATCAACTATATTGTATATTAAAAGAGATAATGCCCAGTTTCGTTTTCACAACTCCCAACCCGCATTAGAATAGTCTTTGACTCTCTAAAATAACCAATTTGGTTCTCAAATTGCAAAATGTGAAGGTCTCTCACTAAACTGGCGTTTATACTTAACGATGTATACTGTTAAATGCCAAGCTAGTATTCCAATGATTAGTTGACGAGGTTACAATATGAATATAATCAAATAGGTATGTGAAATTGCTCATTTATATTCATTGGAATCCCTATTCATTATAAAATCCTAACCTTCATTTTCACTCCAAATCTTCATCTTCTATTCTACCCAATTTATGCATGTTCAGTTTTTCTAAACTTCTCAAACTGAGACTATTTTTTGCTTCTTTGATTGGTGGATCATGATGGCGATGGTGAGAGAAGTCAAGGAAACTCAAATGGGAGGAATTATAACATGGTGAATACTACAATGAAGACTTTATAATTGTCTTTGTATGAAAATATTTCTTTTTGACTCTTAGATGATGGATTATATGATTAGATTTTGATATTTATAAAAGTATTATCTTTATTTAAAGTGTGACTACATAAATAAGTCACACTTTTAAACAAAGCATCTTCATGAGAATATGTTTTTGACATCTTTATTTGAGTAGTTACCTTATAACATTACTACATTAAGGACATCCAAACCAGGGGAGGTACTGAGGTAAGATTGTTGTATTCTGTAATCAATGAGGCAAAATCTATGTTTCATGAGATGAAGAAGAGGAAGATTAAACCAGATGTTTTGACGTATAATACACTGATACATCATCTTTTCAAGGAAGGTAGAGCAGTAGGGCTTATAAGATGTTAGTTGAGATACAGATAGGTGGCTGCGAGTCGAATGCTGCAACATACAAGATGATGATGGACAGTTTGTGTAGGCTTGGAGATTTTGACTTAGCTTTGAGTATTTTGAATGCAATGCTGGTCAGTGTGTTACACCCTAACATTCAAATTCTTATGCTCGAGTCATAAGTCAATGATAATAAGATGGTACGACTCGAAAGGGGGATTTTTAATACATAATTATAAATAAAATTAAAAGGAGTATTAAACGAGAAGACTGGAAAGAGTAAAAATAAAATCGCGAAGTTGTATCACTCGCGCGTCGACAACTAAAAGATGAAGCGTGGTCGAAAGCGTTATAAGGATAAAGTCATAAAGGAGAATAAGAAAATGACAGAAGGTATATATAGCATAAGTAGACATAAGTAGATAGCACTAGACGCGACCTGCGAAGTTTAGGCCGGTTAGGGTACAGGATATAAGTAGTTGACATCAAACTCCTAGTCTCTCCCAAATGATACATAAGGGCCTCTATAGGCAATTTTTCAAAAGAGTTCAATACATAATATAAGCTTTTCAAAATAAAGGTAGAGAGATTCTAAGCAAAATATAAAGATCTACGCCGTCTTTCAGACAAATCACAGCTCATTGTTGAGCACCTGGACTTACATCTAAAAAACAAGAGATATATACGGAATGAGAACCCCCGACCCATGGGTTCCCAGTACGGTAAAAGTGCAAAATAAATACAATGCATTGTAATAAAAACTCACTAAGTATCCTAAACTTTCTTTCACCAAATATTCATCCTATGTCCTCGCTAATCCATGAATAGGCAACTATCATAAGGGAATACTAAATCTGATTCATGTTCCTCATGCTCCCCAACTTTCTAACTCTTCGACAATTCACAGTCAGAATTATAAATGAAACCATTCCTAGCTATTCTATCTCATCAATTCTATATCATTACCTCATATGCTCACCTGGAACAAGTGAAATCACTTCACTCCGTCTACCCATGAAGCTCAAATTATCTCATTCTTTACCTGGAGCAAGTGAAATCACTTCATTGCGTCTATCCATGGAGCTCAATTACCTCATTTAATATCATCATATTATTCAATCACATCATGAACTCATCTCATCAAGAACAGCCCTCAATGTCAACCAACACTAGTATGAGGGACCTCTCAGTTGTATAAACACAAACAATACAAGCAAGTAATACACAATGGGGTACAAGTAGAACAAGTAGCACATAATCAAGTAACATAGCATATATGATATAGCAATCCAAAACAAATAGGCAAACCCAAACAATTCAAACATATGCAAATGATGTATGCCTGCCCTATGGCTGATGATATCATCTTTCGGTTATCAAGCCAACCCGACGTGTCCAGTAGCTAACCCGGGCACAATATCTCTGTTGCGCATTAATATTATTAGAGGGAATACCTGCCCTGTCACCATTAGAGGGTATATGTGCCCTGTCACCATTAGAGGGTATATGTGCCATGTCACCATTAGAGGGTATATGTGCCCTGTCACCATTAGAGGGTATCTGTGCTTGTCACCATTAGAGGGTATATGTGTCCTGTCACCATTAGAGGGTATCGGTGCCCTGTCACCCTTACAACCAGAGAGAAAACACAAGCATACTCACATTCAACATTTTCCGTCATTATTCATTTACTACATGCATTCATAATCACTCTTTATTATTACCAATTCTCAAACAATGACCCGGAGCAAGTGGGATGAACCGCAACCCTTGCTACTACCCAGGTGTGACAAATACACATTCATTCAAAACTCCATAATTAAACTCATTTATCATAATTCTCCTTTCCCATCTCATACCCGGAGCAAGTGGTCAACACCACTGCCTACTACTCGGGCACAGTCTCTCTATTGTACCTTATTACCATTAGAAGGAATCTGTGCCCTGTCACATTAGAGGGTATCTGTGCCCTGTCACCATTACAACTAGAGAGACAATACAAGTATATTCACATTCAACATTTTTCATTATTATTCATTTACCACATTCATTCGTTAATCATATATGAATCTCCGGCATACTCGCCACATGTTCAAGCTTCCTCAATCAATCATAATCATTTAATCATTAATCATATACATATACATACTCAGCCATAATTCAATACTTATCACAGCCATCCAGCTCATAACATACACAACACTTTCACCATCATCCTCAGCAACTCATACAATCATCATTACTCATTATTCGTCATTGATTCTCACTTTACTTTATCCACAAGTTACCACATGTCTTAGCTTCTTTTCATTACTAGCATACTATAAAGATTTAAGACTAAACCGATGAAAATGGAGGCTTATAAGTCTGAAATTTGGCTTTAAAAAACTCAAAAATCAATTTTTGCTGAAAACGGGGTTATGGGTGCGCGTCGCCCACGCGCACGCATGGGAAGCGGAGAAAAGCGGGTGACGCGTAAGCGTCACCCATGCGTACACGTGGAAAGTAGAGAGGTAGGGTGTGCTCCTCGCACAAAACCAGCACGCTACCATCACAACTCTCTGGAATTTATACCACGCACCTGCATCACTACAGCACCGCGTATGGGTTGGCCAGACGCACGTGTGAGAGAGTAAAAATTGTGAGTGACGCGTGCGCGTCGGAGTACGTTTTACCAAAAATTTTACTAAGTTTAAAAAGCTGTAGGATTATATTTTCAAACCCCAAACTTCCGACGGGCATAACTTTTTTGTTTCAAATCATTTTCCACCCGTTCTTCGAACAGCATAAACATCTCGGATCCAATTTTTTTTCCAAAGAAGTTTGATACAAATCGGGAATCCGGAGACCAAGTTATGCTCCGTCAAAGTAGACCAAAATCACAACTTTCATAAAAACCAACAAAACTAAATTTTCAACACAAACCAATTTCAAACCTTTTCAAAACCAACCAAAACTTATCAAAATCAACCTCAAGCCTCTTCAACTCATATCTTCAACATTCTCATTAAATTCACAATCCACCAATCTACCATTTTGACCAATCTCAATCAAATAACTCAATTTCAAACAAAATACCATATCATATATTTCATTCCACATCTTACGTTCTAACAATACCAATTCCATCAACCCCCAATACATATAAATTCATATCATCATATACAACTCACATGCATTATCAACAAGGACATCAATTCCTCCCTCAAAACCAATAGCCAAATAATTCATACAATCCATTGTAACCAAATAACAACAATCACAATTCCATTCAATCTCATATGATATCACACAATACACACATCACTTGCCTTCCTTACCTCTTTCTGGCCTCCGGCCCAAGATTCACAGCCTCTGGCCTAAATTCACAATTTAAATGTATATTCCACAAACTAATATTCATTATCCAATTTATCAAATTCTCAACACACCAAACATACAAATTCACACAATTCTCAATCTAATCATTAATTTACATTACATATCAACTATACATATTAGTACCAACCATTTACACAATCCAAACTTAATCCTAAGGGCATCTAGCCTATGAATTCTCATCACACCACACGGTACTTAAATGAAACTTAAACCGTACCTCTTGTAGCCAAAATAATTGAGCTTCTTCTTGGAAGTCTCCACCAACTCTTAGCTCCAAGCCTCACTAAAGCCCCACAAGCAATATCAATCTTCCAATTGTGCACCAAAATCACCCAATACTCTAACATACTCAATATTCGCACTTATAATCAACCTAGGGTTCATAAAATTGATAAATAATAAGGGTTAGAGAGTTTTTTTTATCTTAACTCAAGAAATTAGTTGATGGAACTCACCAATGGTTCATACTAGAGTACTCATAAATAACTAAAATCATAAAATTACTCAACACCCATAAGCAAACTCAAATTTAAGGAGAAAAATGAAAACTGGGTAGAAGAAAGTAGAATACTCACCATAAAACTTAGATAGAATTATAGAGGATAAGAAGAGCAACGCGTGGCCGCAAACAGCTCGTCAATCGAAGTTCTAAATCAAAAGTTATGGTGATTTAAAGTTTGATGGAGTTAGGATTTTTTCTCTTCTTCCTCTCTTCTCCATTTCAGCGCCCCACACCTCTTTCTTTAGGGTTAATGAGCTGAAATGCTCATAACTAATGTTTATATATGTTGGGTTTTGGGTCCACTTGGACCCGGTTCACTTGTTTTAGTCCGTTGGCCCAACTTTGGGCCAAAATCTTTAAGATTAGAGTTTTAAATCGTACTTTAAATATTTCTAGCTTTCCAAATTATAATTTCTCATTTCTTAACCTTATTCACTTATAATTAATTTATTCAACTACTGTACTGGATAGATCTCAGCCAGTATTGCCGGTCAAGTTTCCAGTGCGTACTTTTACGCAGAAAACTATATTTTTCGACTCAGAAAAATTCACTGAGTCCAAATATCATATTTAAATTATCAAATTCTGATTGTTAAATTTTCTAAACATATTCGCTTCTATTTAATTTATTATTTAATTAATTACATTTTGACCGAGTTTTACACAGTGGACATTGTCCGTATCTTGAATGCAATGTTGGGAACGTTGATGGTGCTTGCTTTCTTTTGGAAGATATAGAGAAGAGAAGGGTAGAACTTGACATGGAGAGCTGAAAAACTACTGTAAAGTGTGTTTGTAGTGAGGATTAGGGTGTAACTAAGCTTATCGCTGAACTTGCATCACCATCCACCTAATGCATTAAGTGGGGAAGACATTGTCTAGATCTTCTTGTGCACAATCTTTGTCGCTAATCCGAAATTGTTGGTTATCCCAGCGAAAAAGTTTTCAAGGTAGTAATGAAAGTTTCATCTCAACTTGAACTGATAATTTCAAGTGGTTGGATGTATGTTGTTTTCTGAGCTTAACAGAGGAGCAAATATTTGCTGGTTAAGATTAGTGCAGAGACTTGGGACATTGTGGTTGTTGATATGCTGTCCGAAACCACCAAAGTTCTAAAAATCGGACCAGTCATCAAATTGTTCTAATTATTGGTTTATTGGTTTATTAATTTAATTGGTTTAATTATAGTTCAATCAAAAAATTGTTTTATAATAAAATAATAAATAAAATATAAATAAATACTCTAAAACATAATTATAGTTTAATATAAATCTTAAAATATTTTCTAAATTTAAAGTCTAGCTACATAAAATTAGTGATTTTTTAACTAAAATTTTATACTAGTGTTATATTATAATTAGAATCATTTGACTAGATTTTTTTATATTTATAATATTTAAATTCGAATTGCATTTATTAAAAATTTAAAAATTTTAATTATTTTAATTTTTTAAAAATATAAATATATCTTTTAATATATATAATTATTTTAAATTATATAAATTATAATTTATTTATGTTAATATTAATATTTTAAACATAAGTGTAACCTAAAAATAAAAAATAAATTATATATATATATATATATATATATATATATTGTACTTGAAATGTATATATTTTTATAAGTCCATATTTAAAGCCTAAATGGCTCAGCCCAGCAAATAAGTAGTAGTAAAAAGTGTATATCTTAAAAAGAAAAAAAAATATGTTGGACCCAAATAAAAGCCCATATCTATTAACCCTAATATCTTCATGTGTTAAACACAGAACAGCTGCAGCTTAGTCCTAGCTCAAGTAATAAAATCATATGTTTCTTAATATGCTGCACCCGGATTCAAACTTTAGCGAGTATGCCAAGTATTGAATATAGATTTTTTAATATTGTGTGAGTGAGTGTGTAGTGTGGGTGTGTTGTGGTGTTGTAATATCTAAAATTGGGAGTTGTCAAATCAATTTGAAAAAAAAAACACAAAGAACAGCTTGTTCTCTCTCTCTCCCTCCCTCCTTCCCTCCTTTTTTTGTGTGCTTTGATTTCAAAGTTCAAAAGTTCAAACAATTAGAAACGAAGAAAGGAGGTTGCTCGTCCTCGGTGTCGTCGTCCTCTTCTGGCGTGCTCCATAACCACAAGTTCAAGAGTGCCATACTCGTCGGCAAGAGAGACGGATCCACCATCCCGTCCCAACCTGAAAGCTCTTGGCTTCGAGATCTCTGACCGCATTGACTTTTTGTGCACTTGACTCCCCTAAGTACCCGCCGTCACAATCCGGCGGGAAAAGAGTGAAGGCGAAGCAAGCTCCGGTGTCGGCGAGGACGCTGGCGGCAATGCTGTGGGAGATGAACGAGATCCTTTCACCGAACGCGAGAGAAATGTAGTAGTAGGGAGATTCAAAACGATATTTTTTTTGGGCATTGGATAAAATCAGTTAGATTCCGATTCGGTCTAACTGACCGGTTTTTAACCAATTCAACGATTCAATGGCAGTTTTTTTCCCAACGACTTTATAATATAAATCGAACCGCTTAAGTTGACGGTTTATAGTTGGATCAATTTGACCGGTCAATTTGGTCTGATTTTTAAAATTATGGAAATAACTTTTTAGTTGACTTTGAAACGTTTAAAATTTTGTACTATAATCAACTGCACCAAAAAGAAGAAATTGTTGTAATACAGTTTTACACATAAAAAGTATAAAGCATGAGTGGGGGAGAATGGAAAATCGAGATGAAGATTTGGAGTAAAAATGCGAGTTACGATTTTATAATGGCATAGGGATTAAAATGATGAATTTAATTTTGATGCATTGTCAGTGTAAAGTAATTTTACACGTGCATCCTACATAATGTCACATTAACAAACCAATACCCCTTTAGGTGAACAATGAAATATGCGAACAACATGAACAATTAACTGCATTTCAGGTCCACTAATCGTTTAAAATAAGGATTATATCCAATTAATTCAAAATTTAATTTTTAAAATTAAAATTAACTTTCTTTTTTTAACTTATTGTTTAGATTGTTAAGAAAAACGTTGTTCTCCTATACTTTCTCTTAACAAAAATAACTGATATTGACTGTGTAAATAGTCATTTAAAAGAACTGATGTAATTGTACAATTATATAAAATATTTTATACTACTAGTGTATTAAAATTAAACTCTTAAAAATGAGTATAAATGACAACATCATATATTTATTTTATCATATTTATGTTGTGTCCATATAAGTTAACCAATTGAATACTAATTTGTCATTTAATAGTATTTATCATCACAGTATAAATGACAATTTAGTGAGGGACCAAAAAATTCACGTTTTTAATTTGAGTACCAATTTAGTTATTTTAAAAAAAATCAAGAACTATTTTAATGCATACTGAAAATTTTGAAGACTAAACTGGACATTATCTCACACAATGAAAATATATTATGGCCATTAGGTTATATATTTGTGTGACATGTCTTTTTTTTTTTTTAGGTGTACAGAGAGGCTTTGTGTGACATGTCTTTTATATCTGTTTTGATTAAAAAAAAAAAAATAGACCACAAAGGTTTTGAATACGCCCAAACACATTCAAAAGACCAGAAGGTGCTTCATAAAAATCAAGTGATCGCTAATTTCAAGAACCCAATTGGTTTAGAAAGAAGAGCTAAGCTTTGGCCTGCAAATGAAAGGTTTTAGAAATTGAGAATATTATTGCGTATATATATATACAAATGAAAAGGAAGAGATTCAAGGCGAGGATAAAATTGTGTTCGAAATTATTTGCTACTTCTGAAATATATAATGTAAGAAAGATTTATTAATAGAAAATTATATATTAAATATTTAGTTGAAATAAGAAACGATTATTTTTAGCTTCATATCTTTTATATTGAGTTTTCATAATAAACAAGACAAATATAATTAAAAATTTTTATTAATTTTGATTTAATAATACACTACAAGAAAGTCGTTAAAAACTGTCAAATTTACCAGCATGATCATCAAAAAAATCTACTGGTATATTTATTATTTTCGAATTTAGCGACAGACAGATTTGGCGATAAAATCTTCGCTAGTAAAGAATTACCGGTGGAATTTTTTAGTCCCTCGATAATTACTAACCGATTTAGCGACAGATTTAAACTTTTAATTGGCAAATTTCTTGAGGTCGTTACTTTCGAAAATTTTTTTATGGTAACTTTGGTGTCGTGAATTAGGGTTTTGCGCGTTCTTACCATCGGATTTATCTCTTGGTAAATCCGACAGTAATATATTAGTTTTTAATAATTAAATTAATAAATACCTGCGAATTTAATCGGCAGAAAACTTAAATTTTAATTTTTTTATTGGTTATACAAAATACCTTTTATAACCTGATATATCATCATCAATGTATCAAGAACTAATAATCGAATTCCAATTAATGAAAATCAAATGGTATTTTTAATTAAAATAGTCAACTATAATCTAAAATAACAAATGTACAGAAGAAACAAATCAAAGAGATAAACCATCAATACTATCAAACAAAGTAAAACAACACTCTAATCACCATAGGTCTTGATAATCATCATTATCGTCATCCCCTGGTCCAACTAAGTCGGCGATCTAAGTGGTGGTATTAGTGTTTGTATTACAATAGTCAGATCTATATCTCTCTTATAATACAGCATACAACCATTCGAGTAACAATCAATTTTCACCCAATTTAAACCTAATTTTGAAGCTAGATCCTTTGCCTCATAATGGCTCCAGGAGATGCCAGTATTCCTGACTAATACTTATTGGTTACAAGGGTAGCCCATTTAACATCGATTGCATCAAATATTATCTCATTATATATTTTTCGGTTACTTTCCCAATCCTTTTCTAACCAAGTTAACCTTTCCTGATTAACCCTCAGACCTATTGAAATTCGGTGCAGACCAATTGATTTTCTACTCATCAACTTCTTCATATTCAATCCACACCCAATACTCATCTTTGAACCCGTTATAGTAAAGGTGAAGGGTTATATCTAAAGATCCTAACTACTTAGTCAGCTAACACTTATAACATAGATACCTAGATACTCTCCTTGAAAACTAAATGATTCCATGTTAAAAACATATACCACAAACTGATCAACCCCCTTAAAAAACTCGGGTTTTAACCCCTCCCCCTCCCGGTCGATCGTTACTCCTATTATATGTATACAAACGATGATTTGGAATCATTTTGCAATAAACAACTTAGAATATAATTCAACCAAAAATACAACTTATTAATTTTTTAGAAATTTTATTAGAGTTTCGTTTATAATTAGAAACCTCCACCAAATGCAATTTTTATCTTTTCACAAACTAAACATGTCTTTAAACAATTTTAATAAAAATTCGACAGAATTTTCTCTTAATTTAGAGACCTCCACCAAAAAATTATCAATTTTCACATAAAAAACAGTTGCAAGCATAAATTGAAACAAACATATATTCAAGTAAACATCAAATCCTAGTCATTCAAGTGTGCGTTCCCTTATTACTCTTCAATTTTCCAGCAAACAAGAATTTCGAGAAGACATCATTAGGCAACCTTCTCCTACTTCCGTCCTAAAACTCTATTTAAGAAAAAGTGGGTCTGGAAAAAAATTTAAACAATTCATTAAGAGAACTAACATGAACACTACACGAACAACCCACAAAATATAACTATAGAAACTACGAAAGAAATGAACTTCAATGAATCTATAAAAAAATAACATCGTTCTAAGGAAAAAGACAACTTATTAAATTCACTAAATGAAACTAATTTAAAAAATCATTTAACTTAACTAATCTAACGAACTTAATCTATAAAAACATATTAATTTAAACTACATAACTTAATTCACCTAAAATAATCTAATTACAAAATAAAGTTAACCCTAACAACCTAAATTGATTGAATTAACCTTAATAAATATAAATAAAAACACAAATTTTAAAAAAATTACAAATTCCAAATTTTAAACTTGAATTTTAAAATCAAAATACCCTAACCAATAAATTAAAAAAACTGAATTTAAACACAAAATTTGAAACAAAAATTAAAAAATATATATAATTTCAAATAGGTTTACATTATAAAGTAAAAAAAAATAAATACAAAATTAATAAAGTACATATAAAAATACATAGAAAAAAAAAACAAAGCCGATAATTAGTTGTGTAAAGGTGCAATGACAATGTTTATGGTGCGGTGACAATGTCAAACTTCTCCCACCTCCATCATTATTGGGTAGTAGTGTTACGGTGTTTTTAACAAAAGATTAACAAATTAAAGAATGGAGAGAATTTATGAATGTCAGTAGACAATGACAACGGTGAGCCACGCAGCAACAGCGACGGCAATGGACCCCTGGCAGCGACGTCTGGTGGCTCGATTAGGACAATATAGGAGAGGAAGTCATTTGCTGCAGAGAGGAAGCACTGCTGCGAGCATAGGAATGGTGGCCGACAATGAAAAGGCTTTCCTCGAGGTTTCAATGGAGGAAAAACATCGGAAGAGAAAGAGAGAGGAGAGGGAGAGAAGTTGTGGAAGTAAGGGAGGAGGGTTTCTGATTTAGAATTTAAGGCAATTATCCTGTCGGATTTTTCAGCAGATAAATCCAATAGTAAGGTGTTGGTTGTTGCCTAAATGTTGTGTTTCACTAGTTCGTGTTGCCATAAAAACTTTTCGACAAAAAATCCAACGCTAATAAAATTATTTTTTGTGTCATTATTTACCGTCGGATTTAGCTACAAAATTTTGAATCCGACAATAATGTTTTCCAAGGACGAATTTTCAATTGTTATCGTTGGAAAATCTCCCGCTAAACCTGCCAGTAATATTTGTCACTAAATCCGACGATAAATCCGACAGTATTAAACGCATTTTTTTTTATAGTAATTTGCCCAAATATTTTAAAGTTATTAGAAATCTTTTTCTCAAGTTATATAAATACATAGATTAAACTGAGACCTGACAATACTACGAAGTCATAATCTCATAATAAGCTTCAGAGCCACTAGTGTACCTTAGAAATGGAAGAACACATGTAAATGAATCCTAGAAATGATGTTACATAAAAAATATATAGTTTTGACTCCAAATATGTATGAGTGTATTCAACAAGCTAACCATTTGAAATGTTGTCTCTCAACTATGCATATTACGGTTCGATTTATAAAACTACCTCATATGAAAAAAAAAAAGAAAAAAATTCATTTTCATCCAGATTGAGAAATGAAGTAACAAGAAAAGAAAAAGAGATCTGATTATCAAGGAATAAATGACTCTTTCACACTATATATTTTGGTCAAAAAATAAACCCTAAAAGAACTGGTGAAATACTACCAAAAAAATTCCAAGTGCTAATTGTTTTAGTTATCATATTTTCTTTTTTTTTATTTTGTAAAATCTCTTCTCATCTCGTAAGAGTATTTTCCTAGTTGTTTGCAATTTAAGTTACACTAACTTACACTATACTACCAAACATATTTTTAAATAAAGTTATGCTACATGTACACTAAAATAGAATTATAAATACATATTGATGTACAAATAATATTTTTGTTTTAAATAATATTTGCTTATATGTGTATTTCATATACAAAATTATTGTACTTTTGTACCCTAATCTAATAGTAATTAAGCTTAGTCTAACAAGATTTGAGATAAAAATATCTAAAACTCGTAAATCTTTAGTAGTTAAAAGTGTTAATATATATATATATATATATATATATATATATATATATATATATAAAATTCTTAGATTTATATTACCTTAGTTAAGTCTTAACTCGGTAATACTTTGAATAGTATCTTGTAACACTATTTTATAGTAGAAATCTCAATTATTATTGAAGACTTGATAGACACAAGTCTCAAATATCTAAAACTCTTAAAGCAGCACCTTTTTATGCATTTTAGTTATTTCAATTATTACTTACATGTAGGGTTGAATTTGAGCTAAGTTGAGTCAAATTAGACTAAGTTTAAGCTCGAAAATTAAGTTTGACTTACGTTTAGACTCATTAACAATCGAGTCTATCTTTTAAATTCAAACTCAGCTTACCAAAATCTCATGAGATAACTCGAGCTCACTAACTGACTTAAATAATAGGAATATAATCTATAATTTTATATCAATAAATTATATTTTAAAAGATTAATTTTATATATTATTTATCTATCAATAAATTATAATTTTTTATTTATGTCCTACATCAAAATTATATAAAAAAATAAATATAAAATTTTAAATAATTAAGATATATATATATATATATATAACTATTTAATATGGATATATATAATATTAAAATTATAAATTAAATGCAATGCATATATATATATATATATATATATATATATATATATATATATATATATATCGAGCCAGCTCACGAGTTAATGAGTTGAGCTTATCAAAGTTTAAGTTCGATTCATTTAATTTATGAGCTCAATTTCAGGCAAACTTCATTTAATTTATGAGCTCAATTCCAAACTTAAACTTGACTCACCAGCTCATAAGTTCTGCTTATTGAGCTATTAACAAATCCAGCTCGAACTAATTCAAGAACTAACTTGACTCACTTTCAACCATACTTACATGTATTTATTTATTTAAGGGTAGTTTTATCCACACATAATAATTTTAGGATTAAACTATTAAAACGATATCTGAAAAATTTTGGTCCAAATAAAAGCAACTCTAAAAGACTTAAGAGACAAATCAACTCCTAAAAGATAAAGTTTTACAAAAAATGATCCAACATTAACTGAAGTCGTAACGTTGAACAGGCTATCGAAAGAGGTGAGGTTGCAAACTCTAAATAATACTTAATTATGTGGCATTATTAATTATGCTGGGAAAAAAAATTCCCGTTTCAATTTCTTAAAACCAAACTCTTAACTCCCTTCTCCCTTCTCCTTTACGAGTATATATCCATTTTGATCTTCAAAAAATTTTAAATCAGACATTTTAGTCCCTAATTAAAATTAATTATTCGATTGGTTCCTAACAATTAATTCCGTCAGTCACTTAAGTTTTTTATTCCGTCAACTCTAACGGAGGACAAAATAGTCACTGAGAACTCTAACATGGGACAAAATAGTCCCTGATATTCTCTATTCGAAAACGACACTATTCTTTCCCAATTTCCATCATATCTCGCATAACACTAATAGTCTAACACTGTAAGTTCAAGTTACAGAATGCACACTCTACAACTTCAATGTTCACAAGAAAAAAAAATCTTCAACTTATTCTCAACCAATTTATACTCAGGAAACTAATGACTATGTCTCTCAACTACTTGTCGTCTTCGATAGATCCCAAGAATCTAGACAGCAAATCTGATTTGTCAAGACCCGTCATCGTCGTTGTCATCTCCCTCCTCCTCTACCCTATCATCTCCATGACCACAATATCAATCACTCCGATCGCTTCCTTCAGCTTCTTCTCCGAACCAATGTTCAATAATCGCTTCAGTTTCCATATGAGCGCCAATGGTGACATTGCTCATTGTACTAATAGCTTGGATGCGAGGTTGAAGTTTTCTGCCAACTTGGACTCCGGAAAAGAAGGAATGAAGCACTCAGTATTTATTTCAAATGAGAATTTGCATATGATGCCGGAGAGTGGAGAAAGGTGTGCCCTTGGAGTAGTTGTGAAACTTGGTCTTGAGGATGTCGTGGACGTTGTCAGAGTTGGAGGTGATGTTATCCAGGACGTGGAAGTGGATGCTTTTGGTGGGTAAAGTGCAGAGGAGGTGGATGTACCAGTCATAGAGATTTAGGAAGTGTATGGTCCATATCATGTTGAGGTAGGTGCGATACATGTGACAATTATACCATGGTTTAGTCTTGGAGCTAAAGAGGTGAAAGGAAAAAAAGACTGTGAAGGTGAAGAAGGAGAATATGAATGTTAGAGTTGTACGAGATATTGATAAAAATTGGGGAAGAACAACGTCGTTTTCGAATAAAGAGATAATGGATCATTTTGTCCCTTGTTAGAGTTGTCAGGGATCATATTGTCCCCTGTTAGAGTTGACAGGGACTATTTTATCATCCGTTAAAGTTGACGGAACCAAGGATTTAAGTGACTGATAGAATTAATCGTTAGAAACCAATCGAGTAATTAATTTTAGTTGGAGACTAAAGTGTCTAGTCCGAAATTCTTTAAAGACAAAAATAGGTATATACTCTCCCTTTACCTTATGCTTATCCTTATACTTAGCTGTTACAAAAGAAAATATTATGACATTTTCAAAAGTAAGGTTATCATTTAGCAATGAGTCAGTGTTAGGGGTGGCAAACAAGCCTAAACCCGCCGAGTCAGCCCGCGTAATCCGCCAAAAAAGACAAGCTGGGCTGGAAAATTGGGACCGCCAAATAGCAAAAGCCCACCTAACCCGCACCGCTTAAACCGCGGGCTTTGGCGGGGCCGGGCAGGCTTCCCCGCCGGGCTTAGTATTTTTTTGGCAAGGGATACTTTTACAATTTTTTCTTTTGCCAAAACCCAACTTTCCCCAACCTAACTTACAAGAGAATGAAAATTAAAATTGAGTGTTTTGAATTATTTTTATTTTGTTTTAGAGACAATATTTATAATTATGTTTTGGATTATGTTTATTTTGCTTTGGGAATAATATTTATAATTATGTTTTGGATGAAAACATGGTTTATAATTATGTTTATTCGATATTTATAATTACAAAGACTTTAATGTTTGTGAATATAAAAATTATAATTTGTTTATACTTTTAGAAATCATAATAGTTAAAAGTAAAAAACAGAAAAAATTCTTTTATACCTTTATATATATGATTTAATAGTTAAAAGTAAAAAAAAAAGGAGGATATTTGGCAGACTTAGCCCGCCGGCCCGCCGTTAGCCGAGGCAGGCTGGAATTTTGGGACCGCTTCACTAGGCGGGGCGGGGCGGGGCGGGCTTCCCCGCTTGCCACCCCTAGTACTCAATGTAATTAAAGATGTGGTTATTTGATTTCCTGTAGCAAAGTATAACAAGACAAGAAATATGCAAGCGTGCAATCCCTTTGCAGCTTCAGAAACAAGGGCATCATCTAAATCTGTATGTATCAATTACAAAAGCAAAGCTCAAGCTTAGTAACATTGTCAATTCAACAACTAGGGACTCCTAACAAGGTAAGAAGTATCAAGTTCAGATTACATACTTAGCTCCAAGAAAATCATGTACCAAAATAAGAGCTATAAGAAAATTATCTAAGACCTCACTAGGAGGAAGTAAACACTAAGGTGGTGTAATATGATAATAAGTGTCAATAGGAAGAAAAAACTGCAGTATCAACTTCTAAAATCTGGCAGGTATATTACAGAAATAAAGCCATCACCACACATTAATGGGGTGAGCCAAAAGTTAGAAAATCAGAAGATAAACTTAGCCTTTAGTTCTCATAATTGTGATGCTACCTTTTCCACCTTCGGTGCGTATCTTTGTTTTGTTAACAACAGGCTTCCCAGAGAAGGCTGATTTGGGATAAGCAGATGGATCTTCACTGCTTTGCTTTGTTTTCGAAGGAGGCGGTGTTCGAATGCGCTGATTAATTTCCTTCAGAGTTATGTCTCCATGGGTACCACTAGGTTTGATGAAGGCGAATGGGTAGGCCACGGACGAAGCCAACTTTGTAGGTGTCCGTATAAACGATTTCCTCCCTAAACATTCAAAAAGAAAAAAAGAAACTTCGAATTTGTTATCCTGTCAAAAAATTTCATCAATGAATGCAGCATGCAAACTAATAAAGCAGCAAGTGACGTTATAACAAGAACAAAACCAAACCTTTGAACACAATTCTTTTGGGGGTTTGAGTGACCTGCTGCTGCTGCTGCTGAACTACATTTTGTTCTGAAGGTGCCGTGATGTCACTGAGCTCTTCAGGCAAACAAAAACACAATGCAAATAGGAAAGAAGGAACAAAGAAAGAAACAAATCAAACAATACTGGAGAGACAATAGTGAATGGCGAAAACAAATGCCAGATACCTGCAATATCAATCTGAATATCTTCTGCCCCTGAAAAGTTCCTGGTATCAAACAATATAATCATCAGATTACTTTGTATAACCGACTATATGTCAAAAATCAGCGGCCCAATGATGCATACAGTTCATCAGGACTGAATTGCATCGCAGCATCATTAAGGCATTCTGCTAGCCACCCTTCAGTTGACTCAAGGTCTTCATAACTAGAGGCAGGCAAATCTCCCAATGCATATTCTGTAATGGTTAAGAAAATATCAGATTTTAAAAACTTATTGAAGCTATCTCCGACCGAACAAGAAATTCAGTATGTAAAATCTTGCAGAAGACGAACCTGATGACCCGGGCACCCATTCTGACACTTCAGGAAAAGGATCCATAAGCGAGTCCACCTTCTCCTATTATACAAATGAAGTAAGATTCAGCAAATTCAGAACTTCATAATGTAATCATTAACTACATTTCATTGAGACTAACATACCCTACTTACTAGACATAGGTTAGAAGCAAACTCGAGTATTGATCAAGCCAAACCTCCCCATTTTTAAGAGACAGAAGACAGATAACCACAAAGGGAACTCATTAAAGTAAAACTTACAAAGAAGATACAAAGATTTGAACTAAATGCCTCACTAACAATCATGCTGCATATTAAGGGTAAGTGTTCTGTATGAGTCATCAGGTTTTAAATTAACACATCTAAATACTGAAAAATTTTACTCCGCAGCTGATCGTTTGAACCAATACAAGGAGGTAGCAAAAACAAAAATGTTGCTTTATAACAATAGTTATGAAATCTAGCATCACAAACTAGAGGCTTAACATAAAGAACAAAGATAAGTATAGTCATGAAACTGAAGATAATACGTATTCGTTTACCAGTCAACAACATAATGGTAATATATCAAGAAATTTAATTTATTACTTATGACAAATTCAAATAGTTGCACAACATGAACAGATTTCTACTTCTTGAGTCTTGTCACATTTTTACAACCATCTAACATGCTAGGAATGTGAAAAGTTAATCCAAAAGCTAGAAGCACCAACATCTGATTTTAAATATGCTAAAGACATCTCTTCACTGGAAAGAGAATGATCGCTATCCTGGATGTTGAATTGTAGCATGCGCCGCCTCTTGACTTGAGAAGAAGTCTCCCTCAACTCCTCTACTTCCTTTTGTACATCATCCAAAACTGAAATCCAATATTTCTTTGAATTAAACCAAGACAAGTCATAATAACACCAATAAAGTAACAAGAACAATCTAACAACTTGCACATATTGACAAGGCTTAAAGTCACTGAGAAAGCGTCGGCCTTACCACTATCATTGACACCGTATCCCAAATCACCACAAGCCTTAACTGGTGTAGCTTCTTCATCTTCGAACATGTAGGAAATATATTCATCATTTTGGGGCATGTCATTCCATAGATCTTCTGAAATATCTTGGCCTAGAAGAAGAAACGGAGAAATTTCAGGCATCAATTACATGGAAGAATCAACTTAACATGAGAGTGAGAGTTACCGAAATTGGAGTTCTTTTCGAGATTACAATCATTCCTGTGCCAATCCCATGGTTCTTTAGCACCACTGATAAAACAAACATGTAAATGCAATAGTTAAGCCGTGGAGCATTGGCATAAATTAACAAACAGAAAATATTAAAAGTTAAACAAAATACATTAGAAGCAAATTCCAAAACCAATGTAGAAAAATCAAAGGTGAAAGTGACCTCAGTCTCCAAAAAATAATTGCACACATTATCAAAACAAGATATACACAAACAAAAATTGAACACATTGTAAACTGAAGCACTAAATTACCAAACAAGGTGCTAGAAAATGAATCGTTAGTCTCTACAATTGAGATCTTAGGATGTACTTAGGCAGATTTTCTTGCATGCATTAATATATTTACATAGGATGGAATAACGGCAAAAGAAAAAAAAGTGAAAAAAAAAGAAAAAGAAAAGAAAAGCATCAACAGCTACAGATTAAAAAAGGCATAAATTATGACCCACAAATTTACTCAGAACCCACATCATCATCATCATTCATTCTTTGTACACAAACTTTGACACAAAAACAAACAATCTAGAGTGCAAATCAGAAGGCACAAGGCAAATCAAAACTAGTGAATCAAGCACCACCATCTACAGCATTGAACCCATCATGTAGCAGATAATGCACCAAACCAAAGCAAGATGAAACGAAAAAACAAATCAAATAAATGATTTTGGAAAAAACCACACTCAGGCCTAATTCCAAGACAATAGAAAACCCATTTCATTTATTTTTAAAAAATCAGAGCCTATGAAAGACATAAATGCAGCTATCAAAACAAATCAATCACGCCCCAGAACTAAAACCCCAGATTTTTAAATAAATAAATAAATAAGAGAGAGAGAGAGATTTACTTCTCATTGTTGTCGCAATCCATTTCAACGGAAACAATCAGGAGCCAAGTCTCTCTAGTCACAGCTGATCAGAGTCTCTTCTTTCTTAGTTTTTTCCAACAACACAGTGATGACATACAGAATGAGAATAAAAATAAAAATAACCGTTACAGAGAAGAGAGAGATCGGTGTTTCTCTGTAGTGAGTTGTAGAAGCTATAAACCTATATAACACTAAGTAGTTCACTATCTATCTCTGTTTTGTGCTGCTTTCTACATAGAAAAAGGAAAAAATATTTATTAATAAAAATTGATGAATTCAGTTCACAGTTTCACACTTCACACTTCACACATAACGATTAAGCCACGACCATAAAGCGCCGTCTCACTCTCTCTCTCCGTCTCCCTCTCTTTTTGTCACTCTTTTGCGCCCATTTATTTCCCTCTCAGCCTTTTATATATCCCGTAAGTACACCTTGATTTCTCTCTTTTCCGTGGGCCAGCCCGATTTTTTTTTTGTTATTTTTTCCGTTTTTATATATAAATATATATAACATTTTTAGTTAAATTTAATGTTACTATTTTTAAAATTAATAAATTAAATTAATAATTATTTATTTAATATTATTTAAAATATGTTAAATTATAATTTAAAATTAAATAATATCTATTTATAATTATAAAGATAGATACCAATACGATAAATTTCAAATCAATAATCACTAAAAATAGATACATGTCTACAAAATAACATTATTCAGTATTCACATAATGTCGGAGTCAACATGAGATAATTAATAAAAGAAAAAATGATAAATAAGTTCTTAACTTTTTAAAATCGTGATAAATAAGTTTTTCACAAATTTTAATTACAAATACATTCCAAACTTTTACAAATAACTGATATGGCACCCATGTGTCCATTACAGAGCTACATATACGTTATGGTTCAAAGATGGCATGTCTCCAAAAAGTTAGAGAACAAAAAGTTTTTGTACAAAAAAAATGACGTTGTTTTATGAACTACTTAACTCTTCAAATTGAAGACAGACTCCGTTACAGCGTTATTGTTAAAGATTTTTTGTGTTTAGGGTTGTGTTCCGTGGTCAGTGAAAGAGCTTCTTTGAGCACGCAATGAGTCACATTGCTCTCTACCATTCATTGTATGCAGTGACAGATCCATAAATTTCGATAATGGGGGCAAAGTATATATAACTTGACAATATTTTTTATAAAAATATTATCATTACAAGAAAAAGTAATATTTGTAATAAAAAAATTGTTACAAAAAATCTAAATTTTGAAACAAAAGGATTTTGTAACAAAAAAGGACCGTTGCAATATGTCCCGTTACAAAAAAATTTTGTAACAAAAAATGAAACTGTTACAATTCAAAATAATATTTTGTAACAAATTTTTTTAATACAAAAACTAAAATTTGTTATGAAAGTGGTAATACTTTTTTACCTTTAAAATATTTTTCGTAATAATTTAGATTTTTTGTGTCATAATATTTTGTTACAAAATACTACTTACTTTTGTAACATTTTTTATTCTTTTAGTTAAAAAATAGAAAGTTGATTTTAAAATATTTAATTAAATAATTGATATGTCAATTAATTTTCTAATCCCACTAACTCAACATTTATATGATATATAATCATATAGATAATTAAAATATCTTACATGTCATTAAGAATCTTTTACAATAAAATAAATTCTATAAATTCAACTAAACACAACTTTTTCCTAACATAAAATTGTATCATATCGAATTTATAATTCTTGACTCTTCTAGTATATTTCAGTCAATTTAAAGTCTAGCATGTTGGCATCAATTTTGTATCCCTGCAAATATGAACAATGAAAATCAAAATTAAAAAATAACACATAACACTATCTTCATCCGAGTAAAAATTTAGAACTTACAAGTTAAAATTAACTAATTCTTTAAGAATCTATTTTCAGAGTTCAAAACTAGCCAATCAAAAAGGCAAATTATCAAGAATTAACAATTCAATATATAAACTTGAGCTTACTAATCACAATTCAATCACAACTTAGTGAACAAATTCATTAAATTTACATAAGTATCAATTGCCAAACAATCATTACAAAACACAATTTCCACCTAAATCTTCATAACAAATATACTTGACTTTTTTTAATACTTTTACACTCATAAAGTTTCATAATGAGATTTATGTCAAAACACAAAATAAGAACATAGAGAAGCACCTGAACAGAGTTTCTGTTATTACAGAAGCAATAGTGATGTAGAGAAAGTTTGAAAAAGAGAAGTATAGCAAGAACGAAAAAATAAAACTAAATTGACTAAAATTGACAATGAGTAAAAAGAGCTAATTGATTACAATGAGTATTAGGCTTATATAGAGGGAGATTGTTGATAATAAAGCTAAAGGCTCCCTAATTAACTTTTAACAAACTGAATAATAATTTGACAGCTAAGCCACACTATCTTGAGCTTTCTTGAATTCTAATTGCTCCTGTATTTCATCATTAGCCTTAACAGCACTATCAATAAAATTATACTAAAATCATTAAAATCAACTATCAACAGTTGTTTCAGTTTCATAAACATTATAGAAATAAAAAACTTAACAACAGAAGCAGCAACGTTATCCCCGGTCACTCGAAAAACTTCAAAGCTTAAACTACACATTGACACTAGTCAAACCATTATCGAATAAGAAGAGTCGTAGCCACCCAAATAATTTCAAAACAATTTTTACTAGGAGCAGATTTATACTATTCAATTTCTTTTGAAATTTTTAGCCTATTCTATTTTTTTTTTCAACAAAAGCTTTTAGTCCCTTAATACTTATATTTAGGAAAAAACAAGCACAAAAATACAAAAAATAAGCACAAAGCATGCGGCAGCTATAGAAAATCAAGCAAGATTTAGAGCAATTAACAATTGCCAATTGGCAATGCATTCATAAAGAATGGCGGCCGCAGAAAATCAAGCAAGGTTCAGAGCAATTAGCAATTAGTAATGCATTCATAAAAAATTGTTAATTTTGCCTTGTATTTTTTATTTTATAGTAAATATAAGACAATTAACAATGCATTCATGAAAGATAACAAAAGATAATTAGCTGTTACAAGAAAGATAATATATTCTTTTCTTTATAATTAAGACTTCTTAAAAAGCTGTGAACTAATCTGTCATACAAATTATACAGTACTAACTATTCCTTTTAGCACCTTATACAAAATGCAAGTAATTAACAAAGGAAACCCATCATTATAACAAACAGTTGGCATTCATAACTAACAAATAGGGAAAAAAAAAGAGGAAACTAACCCAGATCGTGGTGATACTCATAAGGATCCCTCATCATTCTCTTCATAGCAATTTTGTAATCTTTCATTCTGTTCTTGGATTTAGAGGCAGTGGTATTGCTAGTGGAGGGTTTGTGCTTCTTCTCATCAATGCCACTTTCTGATAGATTCTTGTAATATATTCGAGTGACAGGACGCGATTCAAAAACAGCGACGTCCAGAGGGAAAGACGACGGAGTGACAGCAGAAGCAGAAGAGGTGACAACCCCAACCGACGAGGA